>NC_137019.1:38423453-38490953 GCF_032717465.1 Coenobita brevimanus
CCAGGAATCCTGGCTCTATCGAATACGCCAAAAACATTCACCATGTTCTGTAGCTTCACATATCGTATCCAATAGAGTCAATCCAGACGCTGCCACGTTAAAAAGGGGTGCCAAAAATCCCTGATCATGCATATCTCCTCACAAAATTCATCCAGCCAGCTCGATCTCCTGTCAGTTCCCTAGCCTCACCGACTTCCAAACCTCTCTTCCTCATACACTCATCCACTATATCTGTCCACCTTCTCCTTGGCCTACCTCGCCTCCTCCCTCCTTCAAATTCGCTCAGATATACTTTTTTCACCACTCTATTGTTATCCATTCTCTCCACATGACCATACCATCTCAATACACTCTCTTCGATTCTGGTGTCCACCGACTTCCTCACTCCGCATCTTTCACGAATCACATTATTTCGTATCCTATCCACCCTCTGTACTCCACATACATTCCTCAGCAGTCCCATCTCCACTGCTCTTACTCTTGACTTTTCATTTTCATGCCACATCATAGTCTCACATCCATATGTTAAAGTTGGCACTAACACTCCTTCATGTAAAGCCTCGTGCAGCTGCAACACTCAAGCCTCTGTTTGTTATCAAGTAAGTCGAGAATGAACGTTGTATGAACAGTAATAACTGAATGATTGCAGGCAAAAATTATATTAGTCTTTTTGAGCAACAAAAACTAGTGGTAGTTAGAAATTTGTTTACTGGGATTTAACATTAAATGCTGATGGCAATCCTGAGTGCCGCACTGCAGATCAGCCGAGTCGCTGACAGTGTTGCCACACGTACGATAATTATCGTATGTTTACGATAACTGCCTCGAACGATGTACGATACCATTTTCTATTATCGTACGGTTGGTACGATAATTTTGGGTTGAAAGCTAGCATGGCGGTAAATTTTGTTGCCACATATTCCAATGCTGAATGTGAAAGAGTATTCAGCAAAGTTAATCTTCTCAAAACCAAGCAGAAGTAGGCCAAAAATCAAAATTGTAAATGGAGGTCTTCGTTCATCAGAACACCTAAAAAATTCACGAGGGCCATGTGTCAGATTCACTCCCTCTAAAGATATACTTGCACGCATAGCTAATCATACAGTTGTTCCACGGTTTGACAGATCAGGATCTTAAAGGCTGATATAATGGTGATCACTGAAAAAAAAATTTTAAATGGTCTTATGGAGTTATTATCTGCAAGAGTAAGCACATTTCTATGAATTATCTATTTAAGTTCTGTGGACTGCATTCTGGTGCTATACTCCACTTCACCGAGTCTGGCACCATCAGTGATGTCTTCAACACCTATAGCATTGATAAAACTGCCCATCACTGGATATGTCTTTTTGTATTACCTTTATATAGGTTTTCAAGGTAATGTAATAGAGGCTCACCTAGTGCAGAGGATTTACATCAACAGTACAGGCGCTGAGGACATCACTGATGGTGCCAGACTCGGTGAAAATGAGAACAGTTTACCGGACGGCCACACATAATGTTGAGTGAAGGTGTGATGACTTGGATTACGTACACTGCATGTCTTGGTGTGATACCAGAATTTTGTCTTCTTACCTCATTTCACTTATACTTAACCCTGGCTATGGCTTCTAAGAAAGATGCAAGTGTCAGTGGTGGTGTCAAGCGTAAACACCAGTCTATTCCAACAAAATCAAACCCCCTTGATTTTGGTTAATTGGTTCGCCATACTACCGCAAAGACTAATCCCCCTAATAACCAGATACAGTGGTGCACTAAGGGGGGGGGCAGGGGGGCGGCCCGCCCCGGGTGACAGCCACTGGGGGTGCCATTTTGCTGAATGGTAACTTTTTCATTTCACTTGCTGCCATTAGCATCAACAGAGAGCTAGAGAAGCATTTTAACTCTGATGATGTAATAGACGACTTCGCTTCAAGAAAATGCAGGAGGGTGAAAGTCTAAATTCATTGCTAAAATTCCTCGTGTAATAATAATAATATTCATTATCGCTATTTATAGTATAACATTAGAATCTTCAAACTTTCTGTGGAATATGATTACTTATATATGAGAGCCTACAGCATTGTGGTGTCAATTTCAGAATTATTACCCATTATAATGGTATTTTTACTGATGTTGCAGGTTTGGTTTCAATATTTTTGTTGCAACCTGTATGCCACTATTAAGCATTTTAGATATAAATTTTTCCTTTTCTAATAGTTGTAGTTCATATTCTTACAGTATATATATATATATATATATATATATATATATATATATATATATATGTTGTAGCCTTTTTGCCATTATGGAGTTATATGTCAATGACCATTTCTGTTTTTATATGTCTGTTTTTATATATCATTTCTGTTTTTATATATCTCCGATAGAGCCAGGATTCCGGGGGCTTGAATGATGAGTGAATGGAAGCGTGGCCCATTGGTCTGGGCAAATTTGGGCTGTCTGTACGTTGCTACTCCTCACCCTGCCCTAGGGTGGGAAAAGAGGTCCGAATGATGATGATGATGATGATATATCTGAGTAATAATTACTTGTAAATTATGGCTTCACACAAGGTATCATTATTTTATTTTTATTCAAAGAATTAAAGATTATGCAGTGCAAGTTTTTTACTTTATATTGCTCAGGATAGAGGTATAACTTGAGGGGTGAATATATAGGGTAGAGGGAGAAATGTAAATAAAGAGGGGGGGGGGCCGCCAAAAGAGATCCAGCGTAGGGCCTCAGAAAAGCTAGGACCGGTGTAGCGTTATGATCTGTCCCCCTGTCCGCCCCCTACGGCGCATGCGCGGTGGTTGCCAGAGGCCGCCACATATATGCCATTTGTCCTCTGATCTCTGTAGGGGTAACATGATCGGAGCCTCTCGCCATTTGTTTACAAACGGCAAATGGTCATTCCGGCTTCTCATATCATTCGTCTCAAAGCTTTCTTGGGTAGTTTCCGCCCTTAAGTTAAATTAGGTTAGGCGGAAAGTAGTAAAAATTCGAATTTCTATGGTATGAATGAGTTAGGTTGGATAAACGTAGTTATAATTAATCATCTGGGGACGAGTTATCTAATCTGTTAGGCGTGAGGATTGCCTTAGCTTTGTATCTTTACAGGAATGAGTCAAGCTCGTATTGTCCTGTGTATTAAACCATTTTTATCATACATATCCTTGAAATTATAAATAGTTTTGGCACACACTGCCTCATTCGGTTGTGCATTCCACTGATCAATTGTCCTATTAGGGAAACTGAATTTCCTTACATCTTTATCACCTCCCTTTTTATGCTGTATTTTGCAATGTCTTCTTGCTGATGCTTCACACATATGATATATATTCATTTATGTCTATTTTCTGTTCCCCTGATATGCATTTATATAGCATAATCATGTCTCCTCCTCCTCTCCTGCAGCGTTGGTAAATTCAGCCTTTCCAGTCTTTCTCAGTAACTTAAATCCCTTAAGCTTGGTACCCATCTTGTAGTGGCCCGTTGTACTTTTTCAATCTTATCTGTGTTTTTTGAGATGAGGATTCAAGACTACTGTGATGCATACTCCAGAGTTGGTCTGATGAATATCTTCCTCAGCATATCTTCATTTATATATGTGAATGCTATTCTCATATTAGCAAGCAATGTATACATGTTTCGTACCTTCTCACTGATGTGATCATCAGCAGATAGTCTGTTACTGATAATTACTCCTAGGTCCTTCTCCTTTTCTGATATGTGTAGGGTTGATCTTCCTAACTTATAATACCAATCTGGTCTTTTCTCACTTTTACCAAATGTTATTACATGACACTTATCCACATTAAATTCCATTTGCCATTTATTGCTCCAGTCATGAAGCTTGTTCAATTCCCATTGCAGCTCTTTGCAAGAATCTATGTTAGTAATCTTCTTTTGAATTTTTGCATCATCTGCAAACATATTTAGATAGCTACCATTTCCAATATTACTATCTATGCCATTTATATATACTAAAAACATAACTGAGCCCTGTGGAACTCCGCTGGTCACTTCCCTCCATGATGAGTAATTTCCCCTTAATATTGTTCTCATTTCCCTTTTTTCTGAGAAAATCCTGCATCCAACAGAGGAGATTGCCTTGGATGCCTCCTTGATGGTACAGCTTCCATAAAAGTCTTTGGTGCGGTACTCTATCAAATGCTTTCTTAAAATCTAAATAGATACTGTCCACCCATCTTTCTCTTTTCTGTAATGTTCCTCTAACTTTGTCATAATTGCTTAGAAGATTAGTAACACATGATTTTCCCTTCCTAAAACCGAACTGCCTCTCTGTTATCATACCATGTTCTAGATGTTTTACCCAAACTTCCCTTATCAGCTTTTCTAGCATCTTACAACACTGGTCAGTGATACAGGTCTGTAGCTGAGTAGTTCTCATTGTGTTAAATTTGACTAGTGTACAGGTATTTGTAGACCTCACAGGTGGTTAAGAGGGATGAGTAAAGGACTCATGAATGGAATGGAATGAAATGGAATGGAATAATTAAAAAAAAAAAAAAAAAGGAAAGCGAGCACCAAGCCACTCAATGACTATGTTTCCCCCTGGGGAGGGGGGGATAGAATACCTCCTCAGTATCCCTGCTTGTCGTAAAAACCGTCTAAAAGGGGCACTTTAATCTTCATCCTTCCTCTTTTCCCCCTCTGCTTCTTGTACTTTATGTCCCACCTCTCTGCCTTATATTTTCACTTTAATACCCACCCAACTCTTATTGTACTGCCATATAGTCATTGAGTGGCTTGGTGCTCGCCTTCCTTTCTTTTCTTTTCTTTTTTTTTTCTTTTTTTAAAATAATCCATTCCATTCAATGACTAAGTTATATGGCACTAACTTGGGTGGGTATTGAAAATATATGGCAGAGAGGTGGAACAGATAAAGTACAAGAAGCAGAGGGGGAAAAGGGGAAGGATTTTTAGTGGGCTTTTACGACAAGCAGGGATACTGAGGAAGTATTCTATCCCCCCCTCCCCGAGGGGAAAGGATTCGTGAGATAACCGTGACTGGGAGCTGGCTTAGTTTCCATTGATAGTACCCCTCTGGGGAGGGGGGACAATACTTCCTCAGTATCCCTGCTTGTGGCAAAAGGGTCACTTTAAGCTCCATCCTTCCCCTCTTCCCACTCTGCTCCTGTACTTTATCTGTCTTACCTCTCTGCCTTACATTTTCACTTTAATACCCACCAAACCCTCTTCCATTATAGTGCCATGTAGTCATTGTTTTAGCTTGGTACTGGCGCTTATTATTCACCTCCTCTTGTACTTCATGTGTCTTATCTCTCAGCCTTATATTTTCACTTTAATAACCACCCAACCCCCTTCCACCTCAGTGCCATATTTTCATTGGCTTGGTGCTAACTTTTGCTTTTTTTTATTTTTTTTATTACTGTATTCAATGCCTTTCCACTGATAGTACAGTATATAAATATATCCTGTGCTACTGGACACGACAGGGTTTATGTTACTGCACATGTGTGCAGATTTAAATAAACGATTGGTATTAAAATATGCCAATCAGTGATGTGTAGTAATGTACTCAATGTGCTGAATAACCTAACTTGGGATTTTTTTTTTTTTTCCCATAACAATTAGTATCTGAAGTGATCTCAGTAAGGTAACTGATAAGGGTTTTTACTTTATCATTATCCATTGAATCAGTAGCAGTGCTGTAACAGTGTGAACAGCAAACTTCACTAAGCATACCCTACTGGAGTGCATACTGTTTTCATAGTGTTTGGAGTTAAAAGTACTTTTCCAGAAATGAAATTTAGAGGCTAATTTTTATTTCACAATGACTGAACTTGAACCATACTGGATTAGCCTAACAGTCTTATGTGAGATTTCTCAAAACTAAAGGGAGATGTAAGATTTCTCAAAACTAAAGGGACTGGATTGGATAATTGGAAAAAAAAGGACAAGGAAAAGCTAACACCAAGCCACTTATTGACTCTATGGCACTTAAAAGGGGTTGGGTGGGTATTAAAGTGAATATATAACGCAGAGAGGAAGCTATCTAAATATGTTTGCAGATGATGCAAAAATTCAAAAGAAGATTACTAACATAGATTCTTGCAAAGAGCTGCAATGGGAATTGAACAAGCTTCATGACTGGAGCAATAAATGGCAAATGGAATTTAATGTGGATAAGTGTCATGTAATAACATTTGGTAAAAGTGAGAAAAGACCAGATTGGTATTATAAGTTAGGAAGATCAACCCTACACATATCAGAAAAGGAGAAGGACCTAGGAGTAATTATCAGTAACAGACTATCTGCTGATGATCACATCAGTGAGAAGGTACGAAACATGTATACATTGCTTGCTAATATGAGAATAGCATTCACATATATAAATGAAGATATGCTGAGGAAGATATTCATCAGACCAACTCTAGAGTATGCATCACAGTAGTCTTGAATCCTCATCTCAAAAAACACAGATAAGATTGAAAAAGTACAACGGGCCACTACAAGATGGGTACCAAGCTTAAGGGATTTAAGTTACTGAGAAAGACTGGAAAGGCTGAATTTACCAACGCTGCAGGAGAGGAGGAGGAGACATGATTATGCTATATAAATGCATATCAGGGGAACAGAAAATAGACATAAATGAATATATATCATATGTGTGAAGCATCAGCAAGAAGACATTGCAAAATACAGCATAAAAAGGGAGGTGATAAAGATGTAAGGAAATTCAGTTTCCCTAATAGGACAATTGATCAGTGGAATGCACAACCGAATGAGGCAGTGTGCCAAAACTATTTATAATTTCAAGGATATGTATGATAAAAATGGTTTAATACACAGGACAATACGAGCTTGACTCATTCCTGTAAAGATACAAAGCTAAGGCAATCCTCACGCCTAACAGATTAGATAACTCGTCCCCAGATGATTAATTATAACTACGTTTATCCAACCTAACTCATTCATACCATAGAAATTCGAATTTTTACTGCTTTCCGCCTAACCTAATTTAATTTAAGGGCGGAAACTACCCAAGAAAGCTTTGAGACGAATGATATGAGAAGCCGGAATGACCATTTGCCGTTTGTAAACAAAGGGCGAGAGGCTCCGATCATGTTACCCCTACAGAGATCAGAGGACAAATGGCATATTTGTGGCGGCATCTGGCAACCACCGCGCATGCGCCGTAGGGGGCGGACAGGGGGACAGATCATAACGCTACACTGGTTTAGTGTTATGATATGTCCCCTGTCCGCCCCCTACGGCGCATGCGTGGGGTTGCCAGAGGCCGCCACAAATATGCCATTTGTCCTCTGATGTCTGTAAGGGTAACATGATCGGAGCCTCTCGCCCTGTGTTTACAAACGGCAAATGATCATTCCGGCTTCTCTTATCATTCGTCTCAAAGCTTTCTCGGGTAGTTTCCGCCCTTAAATTAAATTAGGTTAGGCAGAAAGCAGTAAAAATTCGAATTTCTAAGGTATGAATGAGTTAGGTTGGATAAACATAGTTATAATTAATCATCTGGGGACGAGTTATCTTATCTGTTAGGCGTGAGGATTGCCTTAGCTTTGTATCTTTACAGGAATGAGTCAAGCTCGTACTGTTCCGTGTATTAAACCATTTTTATCATACATATCCTTGAAATTATAAATAGTTTTGGCACGCACTACCTCATTCGGTTGTGCATTCCACTGATCAATTGTCCTATTAGGGAAACTGAATTTCCTTACATCTTTATCACCTCTCTTTTTATGCTGTATTTTGCAATGTCCTCTTGCTGATGCTTCACACATATGATATATATTCATTTACGTCTATTTTCTGTTCCCCTGATATGCATTTATATAGCATAATCTTGTCTCCTCCTCCTCTCCTGCAGCGTTGGTAAATTCAATCTTTCCAGTCTTTCTCAGTAACTTAAATCCCTTAAGCTTGGTACCCATCTTGTAGTGGCCCGTTGTACTTTTTCAATCTTATCTGTGTTTTTTGAGATGAGGATTCCAGACTACTGTGATGCATACTCCAGAGCTGGTCTGATGAATATCTTCCTCAGCATATCTTCATTTATATATGTGAATGCTTTTCTCATATTAGCAAGCAATGTATACATGTTTCGTACCTTCTCACTGATGTGATCATCAGGAGATAGTCTGTTACTGATAATTACTCCTAGGTCCTTCTCCCTTTCTGATATGTGTAGGGTTGATCTTCCTAACTTATAATACCAATCTGTTCTTTTCTCACTTTTACCAAATTTTATTACATGACACTTATCCACATTAAATTCCATTTGCCATTTATTGCTCCATTCATGAAGCTTGTTCAATTCCTCTTGCAGCTCTTTGCAAGAATCTATGTTAGTAATTTTCTTTTGAATTTTTGCATCATCTGCAAACATATTTTGATAGCTTCCTCTCTGCGTTATATATTCACTTTAATACCCACCCAACCCCTTTTAAATGCCATAGAGTCAATAAGTGGCTTATTGCTAGCTTTTCCTTTTCCTTTTTTTTCCAATTATCCAATCCAATCCCTTTAGTTTTGAGAAAACATCTCCCTTTAGTTTTGAGAAATCTCACATAAGAGTGTTAGGCAAGTCCATTATAGTTCAAGTTCAGTCAATGTGAAAAAAAAATTAGCCTAAAAATTTCATTGATAGAAAAGTACTTTGAACTCCAAACACTATGAAAACAGTATGCACTCCAGTAGGGTATGCTTAGTGAAGTTTCCTGTTCACACTGTTACAGCACTGCTACTGATTCAATGGATAATGATAAAGTAAAAACCCTAATCAGTTACGTTACTGAGATCACTTCAGATACTACTTGTTATGGGAAATAAAATAAAAAAAAATCCTAAGGTTATTCAGCACATTGGGTACATTACTACACATCACTGATTGGCATATTTTAATACCAATCGTTTATTGAAATCTGCACACATGCAGTAACATAAATCCTGTCTTGTCCAGTAGCACAGGATATATTTATATACTGTACTATCAGTGGAAATGCACTGAAGACAGTAATTAAAAAAACACACACACACACAAAAGCTAGCACTAAGCCAATGAAAATATGGCACTGAGGTGGAAGGGGGTTGGGTGGTTATTAAAGTGAAAATATAAGGCTGAGAGATAAGACACATGAAGTACAAGAGGAGGTGAATAATAAGCGCCAGTACCAAGCTAAAACAATGACTACATGGCACTATAATGGAAGAGGGTTTGGTGGGTATTAAAGTGAAAATGTAAGGTAGAGAGGTAAGACAGATAAAGTACAGGAGCAGAGTGGGAAGAGGGGAAGGATGGAATTAAAGTGCCCCTTTTGCCACAAGCAGGGATACTGAGGAAGTATTCTGTCCCCCCTCCCCAGAGGGGTACTGTCAATGGAAACTAAGCCAGCTCCTAGTCACGGTTATCTCACGAATCCTTTCCCCTCGGGGAGGGAGGGATAGAATACTTCCTCAGTATCCCTGCTTGTCGTGAAAGCCCACTAAAAATCCTTCCCCTTTTCCCCCTCTGCTTCTTGTACTTTATGTTGCACCTCTCTGCCATATATTTTCAATACCCACCCAAGTTAGTGGCATATAACTTAGTCATTGAATGGAATGATTAAAAAAAAAAAAAAAAAGAAAGCGAGCACCAAGCCACTCAATGACTATATGGCACTACAATAGGAGTTGGGTGGGTATTAAAGTGAAAATATAAGGCAGAGAGGTGGGACAAATAAAGTACAAGAAGCAGAGGGGGAAAAGAGGAAGGATGAAGATTAAAGTGCCCCTTTTAGACGGTTTTTGCGACAAGCAGGGATACTGAGGAGGTATTCTATCCCTTCCCCTCCCCAGGGGGAAACTTAGTCATTGAGTGGCTTGGTGCTTGCTTTCCTTTTTTTTTTTTTTTTTAATTATTCCATTCTATTTCATTCCATTCCATTCATGAGTCCTTTACTCATCCCTCTTAACCACCTGTGAGGTCTACAAATACCTGTACACTAGTCAAATTTAACACAATGAGAACTACTCAGCTACAGACCAGTATCACTGACCAGTGTTGTAAGATACTAGAAAAGCTGATAAGGGAAGTTTGGGTAAAACATCTAGAACATGGTATGATAAAAGAGAGGCAGTTCGGTTTTAGGAAGGGAAAATCATGTTACTAATCTTCTAAGCAATTATGACAAAGTTAGGGAAACATTACAGAAAAGAGAAGGATGGGTGGACAGTATCTATTTAGATTTTAGGAAAGCATTTGACAGAGTACCGCACCAAAGACTTTTATGGAAACTGTACCATCAAGGAGGTATCCAAGGCAATCTCCACTGTTGGATGCAGGATTTCCTCAGGAAAAGGGAAATGAGAACAAAATATTAAGGGGAAATTACTCATCATGGAGGGAAATGACCAGCGGAGTGCCACAGGGCTCAGTTATGTTTTTAGTATATATAAATGGCATAGATAGTAATATTGGAAATGGAAGCTATCAAAATATGTTTGCAGATGATGCAAAAATTCAAAAGAAAATTACTAACATAGATTCTTGCAAAGAGCTGCAAGAGGAATTGAACAAGCTTCATGAATGGAGCAATAAATGGCAAATGGAATTTAATGTGGATAAGTGTCATGTAATAAAATTTGGTAAAAGTGAGAAAAGAACAGATTGGTATTATAAGTTAGGAAGATCAACCCTACACATATCAGAAAGGGAGAAGGACCTAGGAGTAATTATCAGTAACAGACTATCTCCTGATGATCACATCAGTGAGAAGGTACGATACATGTATACATTGCTTGCTAATATGAGAAAAGCATTCACATATATAAATGAAGATATGCTGAGGAAGATATTCATCAGACCAGCTCTGGAGTATGCATCACAGTAGTCTGGAATCCTCATCTCAAAAAACACAGATAAGATTGAAAAAGTACAACGGGCCACTACAAGATGGGTACCAAGCTTAAGGGATTTAAGTTACTGAGAAAGACTGGAAAGATTGAATTTACCAACGCTGCAGGAGAGGAGGAGGAGACAAGATTATGCTATATAAATGCATATCAGGGGAACAGAAAATAGACGTAAATGAATATATATCATATGTGTGAAGCATCAGCAAGAGGACATTGCAAAATACAGCATAAAAAGAGAGGTGAAAAAGATGTAAGGAAATTCAGTTTCCCTAATAGGACAATTGATCAGTGGAATGCACAACCGAATGAGGTAGTGCGTGCCAAAACTATTTATAATTTCAAGGATATGTATGATAAAAATGGTTTAATACACGGAACAGTACGAGCTTGACTCATTCCTGTAAAGATACAAAGCTAAGGCAATCCTCACGCCTAACAGATAAGATAACTCGTCCCCAGATGATTAATTATAACTATGTTTATCCAACCTAACTCATTCATACCTTAGAAATTCGAATTTTTACTGCTTTCTGCCTAACCTAATTTAATTTAAGGGCGGAAACTACCCGAGAAAGCTTTGAGACGAATGATAAGAGAAGCCGGAATGATCATTTGCCGTTTGTAAACACAGGGCGAGAGGCTCCGATCATGTTACCCTTACAGACATCAGAGGACAAATGGCATATTTGTGGCGGCCTCTGGCAACCCCCACGCATGCGCCGTAGGGGGCGGACAGGGGGACAGATCATAACGCTACACCGGCACTGAGACAGACAGACAGACAGAAAGACAGACAGACAGAATATAGAAATCTGAAGGTGTTATTTTATAACAGAGAAGTGCAATGGGTAGCGAGAAGAAGTTAAGAGTTGCAGGGAGTGAGAGAGCGAAAATAGGGAGTGAGGGATTGGGAGATGGATATTTGGGGAGTGAAGGATCGAGAGTAATTATCTGGATGGGTGAGGGAGGAGTGGACGATGAGGCAGTGAATTAAAATCGAGAGACTGAGGCTTGAGTGTGTCATTGTTGGAACAGATCCAATATTTCACTCCAGCTAATGCCAGATGATTTTATTCAGCTGAGAGTGAATTATAGGAGCCTGAGAGAGTTATATGATGCTTTAGCAGGAATCTGAATGAAGAATATTATTATGTATTTGAACAGTATAAAATTATCTAAGAAATGAATTTTAAATAAGGCGCCAGTATCAGGTATTAGAATGACAAGGGATTTTGATATTCAAGATTGATATTTTGTCCTTATTATATTTTCTTAAATTTGCAATACGGCGTTTATTTATCTACTTCTTCTTGAACTATAGATATCAAAATTAATATTAGATTGGAGTGCATCCGAGTTTCGTTTGATATTTTATCCTGGGGTTTTTCATAATCTTGCACTGTGGTGTGCACTTTTCTATATCTTTTTACATTATTAAAAATTTGGAGGAATTTGGCATACCCCATTGACTCTTTTGACGAGACCTTTAAAGGATTTTTTTTTTTTTTTTTTTTTTTTAGTAGACTTGTTATTGTTACCGTAAGCGACGTAAACACAAGCTTGCACAGTGGCTGTCGTCTGCAGGATTGTTGTGACATTTTAAACTCAGTGTGCTGGGAAAGGTGCGCATTATATTGATGAGCTTTAGCACAAAATAACAATGCTTGGCTTCACCAATACCAAGAGAATGATGTTTGTGTTGGTGGATGGTGGCAGAGCTACTTCCGAGCTGTTAAGTAGAGTACCCCAGGGCAGTGTTGGGCCTTGTGTTGTTTTTTTATATACATCAGCCACGTGACTTCATCTGTGAACTGACAATACAAGAGTTTTGCAAATTATTTAAAAATATATATAGAAGTTATCAGGAACGGTCGTGTGAGTATTGTGTGTGGTGTTACTGTCAACATGACACAGACATGGTGAACAGTATTGGCGAGTCTTGGGGCCTACACCTTCACCCAGATAAGTGTGTTACACTTAGCTTTGGCAGGAACTGCATTGTGCCTCAGCCTTTTGGCCATTATTTTATAGGTAATCATCCTGTCCCATTAACAACAGCAAGTAAAGACCTGGGCATTCTGGTGGATAGAAATTTGAGGTGCCACCACCATATGCGCACTGTGGCTGGTACCGTACAGCTGGGGTGTGACTACAAAGTTTTTTAAATCAACCGTCTGCCGTTCCTGCGAGTTCATGGTACGACTATGCACAACTCATGTTAGACCTTTAATGGAATTCTGTTGTGAGGCATGGAATGCAGGCTTTATTGGTGATATCATATATTGGTGATATTGGTGATAGCTATAGTTTATGAGTCATGTGCACTCTAAGCTGGACTATAGCTCACCCGTGTGGAGTGGATGTGGAAAGGTTGCACTAAAACAACTAGACAAAATTCAGAACAAAGCTTTTGGATTAATAATCTGCTATTATAAATAAACTACCTCTCCTACAAGTAAGAAGGAATGTTGCCTCCCTTGCATTATTTTACAGATATTTTTATGGCAAATGCTTAGATGAAGTTGCGTCCATGGTGCCACCTCTCCATGCCTTCCCTCGTGCTACACGGGCATCTGGTAGCGCTCATGACTGGAATGTCACTCAGCCATATTGCAGAACTTCTGTCTACCAGTATGAGAATTCTTTCATTCCCCGAACTGCATCTCTCTGGAACTTGCTTCCCTGTAGTTGTTTCCCTCCAATCTTCAACATACAGCTGTTCAAGTCCAACTGTTACAGATATTTTATGAATGGAGGACACAGTAATCTGGTGTATGGATTATTTTTTAAAATTCATTTGTTTTCCTTCCTCTGTTCTATTATTAAAAAAAAAAAAAAAAAAATCAAACTACTTGAGTCTGTTCAGTGTAGGTGGATGAAATGTATCTCAGGTATGGAGCATTTACTCTGTTATGCACGACTTTCAGCCTTGGATTTGTTTTCTGTTGGTGGCAGGTTATTGTGTACTGATCTTGTCGTATTGAAAGCTCCAGCGTGCTTGCATGCGTCAGCATTGGTCACCCAATGACGACTGTCCATGCTGCTCAGTCTCTGGCAGCCTTCCTCTTCAGTTCCTTATCCCTGAGGTCATGCTTTATGACTTCCTCCCATGTCCTCTTTTGGTCAGCTTCTCATAACCCTCCCTACAGCATTCACATCTTTCACCTTCTGTACCCAGTTGTCATCCTCCATCCCCTCCACATGCCCAGACCGTCTCACTCTACCTCTTCTCATTGCAACACCAATACACTCCAGTTCTTCCAAGAAAAAAGATTCAAGCTCTCTTTATTTTGAGATACCCGGACACATTGTATTTAAATGACTGGAGGTGATAGGCAAAGGAAATACAGACAGAGTACAGTTCCAGAGTTGACCTACTGCATCCATGCTGAGTTAGTGCTAAAAAGGGTAAATTATTTGCAGAACTGGTTTTAGAGAGGGTTGCCTTCATGTGGTGGCACTGATATTACCAGATGACTCCACTGCCTGGTTAAGCAAATGTTCCTCAGATGCTTCCCTAACAACAACAACAACAGCAGCAGCAGCAACTTGGAAAAACATTAATTTACCAAGTCAGGATGGCTGGTACAGTTGTACAAGGCCACTCTCACTCAGTATTACTTTCCAATTTTGTTTTGCTGATAGTGTTGTGTGTGACTAGTTCAGTTGTGACAGATTTTGACATTCTTTTCTATTACCCCTTCAGAACTGCCAGTTTATTAATAATCTCACACCAGTTTGCAAATGAAATCCATTAAATTGTTCATTATATCATTTAAAAAGGCTTCAGCTGCTTGCATGCATTGGCTTTGGTCACCTAATGATGGCTATCCATGCTGCTTGATCTCTGGCAGCCTCCCTATTCAGTCTCGTATCCCAGAGATTGCACTCTATGATCTCGTCCCAGGTCATTTTCAGTCTGTCTTTCGCCAACCCCTGACATTCACACTTGTCACCCTCCACACCCTGTTGTCATCCTTCATCCTCTCAACATGCAAGAAAAGTTATGTTGATGTATGCTGCTTACAAGAAGCAAAAGAATTATCCAAATCTTGTGAGAGTGGCTTTGTACACTACAACCAGATGGGTTGGGTTGGGTTTGCTGGAATATTATTTTAGGTTGGGTTAGGTTCTGTACTGCATCTTTTCTGGGTAATAGTGGATAATAATTAACTATCCTTCTCTCTCTTTAATCTGTCTATCTATCTCTAGCCAGATGCCTTAATCCTGTAAGGGGTGGCCAGAAACAAATTGCCTCCATGTCACCCTGTCTCCTACCATTTCACTGCCCTCCTTCCAGCTTACACCCCCCTTTCTCATACATCTCTCTACACCATCCCTCCATCTCATCCTCAGTCTCCCCCTCCCTCTTCCCCCTCTACCTCACTTATTTATACTCCACTAGCTAGTCTCGCACTCTCTATCCTCTCCACATGGCTCTCCATAATTAGGTGTAAAATTTCCATCATTCTACCTTGAATATTGAGCTGTAACAGGGGATTAACAGGGGAATATAGTACTCTAGTTCTTTCACCTTAACTTTCTAACCTTCTTATAGCTCTTTGTGACCAGTATTATGTTTTAGTGCTAATCTGTTGCCATAACTCAGCATTCAAGGTGGAGAGATGGCAGTTGTAGGCCAAGTTAAAGTAAAAAGAAATTTTATAGAAGGGATGTTAAGTTCTTCCTTTCTTCTTCCCTCTCTTTTCTTCCTTCCTTTTTTCTTCCCCCTTCACTGTTTCCTTGCTGTATTTTTCCTTTCTTTCATCTTTCCTTCTTTCTTAATTTTTTTCGTTTTTCTCCCATCCTTCCTTCCTCTTTCCAGTCACCCTTCCATGCATCTTCACATTTCCTTCTGTTCTTTTTTCTTTCTTTCTTTCTTTCCTGTTTCCTTGCTGTATTTTTCCTTCTCTCTTCTGTCCTTACTTCTTCATTCTCTTTCATTTCTTCTGCCATCCTTCTTTCTCTTTTCATAAACAGTTATATTGACAGTGTAAAAAATCCATTAATTTACTGTCTTTCAACTTTTCCATTTAAAGTTGGTCTTCCCATCCACCATACAGTATCTGTGTCTGTCTATATCTGTCTTTCTGTCTGTCCATCTGTCTATCTATCTGTCTATCTATCTATCTACCCATTGCCAAATGTTTTAATTTCCTAAGGGATGGTCATAAACAAATCACCTCCATCTCACCCTGTCCACTACCATCTGGCTGACCTTTCTCCAAGGTTAACTCCTTACCCTCCTATACTTCTCCACTCCACCCCTCCACCTCATCCTTGGTCTCCCCCTCCCCCTCCTCCCCTCCACATCATTCACATATACAGTAGTCACCTATGAGAGGGCACGAAGCACCCATCTGGCAGCAAACTTTCATCCCTTCTCGGTCCAGCTCTCTAATGCAAGAATTAACTGTTACTCTCAGTCCTTCAATTATGTAACAGGTGAACTCTGGAACTGTCTTCCTCTGTCTATATTGCCAACTGCCTGTGACCTCCAGTTTAGGTAGGTAGGTAAGTACAGTAGGTAGGTAGGTAGGTACACAGGAGGTAAGTTAACCATTACTCCCAGTCCTTCATTTATGCAACAGGTCAACTCTGCAACTGTCTTCCTCTGTCTGTATTTCCTACTGCCTGTGACCTCCAGTGTAGGTAGATAGGAGGTTTGTGAACTGTTACACCCAGCCCTTCATGTATGCAACAGGTTAACTCTGGAGCTGTCTTCCTCTGTCTGTATTTCCTACTGCCTATGACCTACACAGTCTTTTAAACATAATATGTCCAGGTATCTCAGGATGAATGAATCCTGAATTTGGCTGTTATTTTCATCTATGTATATTTTCTTGGAGGGAACAATCTTGCAGGCTGCTGGCCTTTGGTTCCTTCTTCCTTGCATCAAAGGTCAGTGTCTTGTTCTCCATCCTGTTTCCACGGCCAGAACATTTATAATTTCATACATTTTTTGCATCTTATCATTCATTTCATTTTGTTTTGTTTATAAAGGCTCTAACATGCTGGCATACATCAGCCTTGGCCACCTATTGGCAGCTGTCTGTGCTGCTTGATCCCTAGCAGCCTTTCCACAGTCCCTTATCCCTGAGGTCACAGTGTATGGACCTCATCTCAAGTGTTTTTTGGTCTGCCACAAACAAGTCCAGCCTCAACAGTCAAACTACCATGCAGAATATAATGTTTTGTAGTTTTATACAGTAAATGGTAACTGTCCAGTTCTGTATTCCATTTATATATCTACAGCCAGATGCCTTAAGTCCAAAAGGGGTGGTCACAAATAAATCACCTCCATGTCACCCTGTCCTCTGCCATTTCGCTTCCCTCCCTGCAACTTACACCCCTCTCTCATATACCTCTCTACTCCATCTCTCCATCTCCTCCTCAGTCTCCTCCTCGCTTTCTCCCCTCCACCTCTCATACTCTCTCCACCTTAAAAGAGACTAACAAAGCCCATTCTCTCTCATGTACCTCTCTACTCCATCCCTCCATCTCATCCTCAATCTCCCCCTCCCTCTCATACTCTCTCCTAGTTAGCCACTCACTCTCCATCCCTCCAGCTCACACACCCCACATCCCCCTCTCTCATATACCTCTCTACTCCATCCCTCCATCTCATCCTCAGTCTTTACCTCCCTCTCCCCCCCCTCCACATCACTCACATACACTCTCCTAGTTAGCCACTCACTCTCCATCCCTCCAGCTCACACACCCCACATCCCCCTCTCTCATATACCTCTCTGCCCCATCACTCCATCTCATCTTCAGTCTCTCCCTCCCCCTCCCCCCCTCCACTTTTCTGGCATACAGCCTCCTCGTTAAAAAAGACAAACCAATGCCATGTTGTGCCGTCACAGTGTAGGGTGTTGAGGTGAGGCTGATTAGTCCACAGCATGTAAGGCTGGCACAGTCTGTGGTCACCTCTGGGACTTGAACAGTCAGTGTAGTAGTAGTGGTAGTAGTAGTAGTATTAGTTGTTGTAGTAGGAATGAAAGTAGTAATAATAATAAAAATAATAATAGCAGCCATAGTAGTGGTGGTAGTAGTAGTAGTAGTAGTAATAGTAGTAGTATTAGTAGTAATAGTAGTAGTAGTAATAGTAGTAGTATTAGTAGTAATAGTAGTAGTAGTAATGATAATGTGGTAGGTGGGGGCGCTCACCATCCACTCACTCGTTGTAGTGCTGCTCTTGGTTGTCTGCCCTTTCCTCCATCCTTCTTTCCTTCCATCCTCTTCTGTCTTTCTTTCCTTCATTCTTTCCTTGTCCTTCTGCCTACGGGTAACTTTACACTCCCTCTTCTGTCTTTCTTTCCTTCATTCCTTCCTCTTCCTTCTGCCTGTGGGTGACTGTACATTGAGTGACAAGCCAAATGATTTCCTGTACACCAGGAAACCATTTACTGTGCTGGGTGGTAACCATATAACCAAATTTTGGTGCCTGGTGGTTTAGTGGGTAATTACGGCACTCCAATCAGATTGAGCTGGTGAAGGTTTATATCCAAGGGGTGGTTGGGATTTATTGCTCATGTGATGCCACTCAGGGATGAGTGAGGCTGGTCACTCTCATCTTAAATGTCAGGACCAACTTGCCTAGTTCCGGGCTCCTACACTCCTCATGGGGCAACATAGGATTGGATGATGGATGATGATGTAATGATAATGATAATAATACTGTATATTATAATGATCTGATTTCTGTATGTTTGTTACGGTAACAGCAAAAATGGCACATGTGTTGCAGATTTGTGTTGGAGCAAGGCACTGTTAAATTGCATTAACATGAAGAATAAAACAATTTCCAGTCCTGTTGGGCCACCAGTTCCCAAGTTATTACTCATTTCAGGCCTTATGTTTGTAATTTAGTGAACCCAGTGGACTGCAGGTTGAAGTTACCCTCATCCAACAGTGCACCATCCAGGGGTAGGGAGGCAGTTGAGGCACATTTGCCCTTTCATGTATAAGATGTAACCAAATTATCAGAGTAACAGGTCTTGCCTAATTATACCTATCTATCTGTCTGCCTATCTATCTTGTAATATGTATGGTTGTTAGGTTACTGTTTAGTGTATAGAACCTCATCAGTTTTACACACAAACACTGCCTAATTACACCCAACCCTGCTGTTGTTAGTGATGTTATGTTACCAGTAAATTTCCTATTAGGTCAGATCTGGCTGAGTGCCCTGACCCACTAAACCACCAGGCATCCTTCTGGTTTTGCCTGCCGTTCTAACGGACCCAGGTTCAAATCCCCGCTGGAGCAGGGAACAGTTTAAGGATTTGAATTTCATTAAATCAGGCTTTACTGATCTACCAGAAGACCCGCCGACATGTCGTAAAAATACCCCCGCTAATACCAATACACCAGTCCTGTATGAGACAGCCCTAGCATGTATTCAGTATGGACGGTGGGTGTTAGCGCCGAAGTGGTGACATGTAGAGGTGTATGGTATGTAGGAGGACTGCTGGGCCTTGATAGCAGGCTGTGAAGCCTATGCCCAGAGTCGGACACATAAAAAAAAAAAAAAAAAAAAAAAATATGAATTCATTTAATTTTTTCAGATAAGTGGAGGTAAAAGCCTGAGGAATGAAGGAAGAAAGAAGGACATCAAGAAGGTTTGGACATGCTGAGAGAAAGGCCCTGAGACCCTGGGTGAGGATGTGAAGAAGCTTTGAGGCTGCGGCCATCACCAGAGAGGTGGACAGTGGATGACATGGGATGAAGTGGCGTGTCCTGAGTCCTGACCTTATATATGAGGCCCCTAATAACACAGTGTACCAAAAACCACATGTTGAAAATGGAAAAAAACGCAGTTAAAGTTACGTAACTTTCAAAATGCCATAACTTTGGAACTAGTGAAAATTTTTTTTTTTTTTTTTTTTTTTTTTTATTATTTTCTTTTTTTTTATATAGCTTGAAGTTTGTACTTTCATGTCATGCTTATCTTGGTAGAAGAGAAATTAGTAGCATTCTGAAAGGTACAACAATAGCTGCGTTTTTCTTCAGTGTGGTTATTGAGAGACAAAACATACTCTCAGTAAGCATTTTTAATAATCAAACCAACCAAAGATATCAATGGGAAATGTTTACAAAGGCAAAAGCCCAGTGTTCCTGAGCTTCTTACTAATGTTTTGTGCCCACATCTCTGGCCTCCTCGCTCTTTTTCTGTTATGAGAAGGACCAGCAGCTTTTTGCTCACTACTAGAGTCACTCATGTTCTTGAGACAATGAGAAAAAACACTAAAACAGCTCTGGAAACAGCCAGTTAATCCAGCCAGTGTTCTAGGCCGGCTGGTAAACAAAAAACTGCGTCACGTTGCGACAGATTCCCAGATCACAGTTGCCAATATCTTGCTGAGCTCTCTGCCTTGCCCATTTTCTGTACATTATGGCTAACTTACCCTTAAAATCATCCAATTTTATGCTGAAATATTCCATTATGTTAGAATAATGGTACAATAATTAATCCATCCATCATCCAATCCTACGTTGCCCCATGAGGAATATAGAAGCCCATGGCTAGGCAGTTGGTGCTGACATTTAAGATGAGAGTGACCAGCCTCACTCATCCCTGAGTGCCATTACCTGAGCAATAAACCCCAACCATCCCTTGGATATAAACCTTCACCGGCTCAGTCCGATTGGAGCACAATAATTACCCACTAAACCACCAGGCGCCAAAATTTGGTTATATGGTTACCACCCAGCGTAGTAAATGGTTTCCTGGTGTACAGGAAACCATTTGGCTTGTCACTCAGCGTAGAGTCTCCCACAGGCAGAAGGAAGAGGAAAGAATGAAGGAATGAAAGACAGAAGAGGGAGTGTAAAGTCACCCGCAGGCAGAAAGACGAGGAAAGAATGAAGGAAAGAAAGACAGAAGAAGATGGAAGGAAAGAAGGATGGAGGAGAGGACAGGGCAGACACCTGAGAGCAGCATTACATTGAGTGAGTGGATGGTGAGCGCCCCCACCTACCACAACAATAATTAATAATGGTATGAAAAAAATGCATGACTGTGAGCATTAAGAAATGCTAGTATCTGGTAACACCAAACAACACATTGCTGGGAGGCACTTGGTACATTCTGTGACCAGCATGAAGGCTTGTCGATGCACTGAGGTGAAGCGGGCAGTGAGACCATGGTACAGAAGGGGAATTTGGACCCTAATGCCAGTTGCTTTCTCTACCTCGTGGTTGCCTTCCAGATCAAAGAGGGTTTGGGCTACATAGTGGTATACTTAACTCGGTTTCGCTTGCAGTGGCGCTCGGTACACTATGTTATTAGGGGCCTCATATCAGTATACTGGTAGAGCTACAGTGTTATTAGTGAGCTGGTACACAGGTATTACTAGAGTTATTACTACAAGTATTAAATAGAGAGCTTACATACAGGTATTAATAAAGTTATTACTGTACTAGAAGTATTACTGGTACTAGAGAGCTGGTACAGAGCTGTTAATAGCACTAATATTAGAGGTACATTTGTTGGTGTTAATTTGTCTGGCCTAGCAGACCCATCAACCACAGGCAAGCAACTGCCCCTGCAGGTCCAGCTTTTGAAGTGAACTGATGTTCCCATGGGGTGGACCGTACCTCACTACAGTAAGGTGCAAGGAAGGGTGTGGAGGACTGGTTCCTGGATGGATGCCACATTTACATCTTCACCCATTTAACATGGGCACCATAATAGGCTCCACATCACCTCGTTATTTGGTTATATGGATACCACCCAGCGTTATACATGGTTTGCTGGGTTACAAGAAACCATTTTGTCCATCACTCAGTGTAGTCACTTGAAGTGGAAAGAAGAGTAATAAAAAGTGACAGGATGGATGGGAGAAATAGGAAGAGAAGAGGACAGGCACAGAAAAAGAATGATAAGAGACGAAGGAAGAAGTAGGCAGCACTACATCAAGTGAGTGGATGATGGGCTGCATCACCACATACCACTACTAGAGGTACAGTGTTACTAGAAAGCAGGTACACTAATATTAATAGAGGTTATTATAAGAAGTATTACTAGAGAGATGGCATGGAACACAGTGAGGAGGAGGAGGGGCAGTGCTGTCAGGTGAACCCATCTGGAAAGTATGTGTAAAACTGATAATGTGTTGATGATGATGATGGTATTGATGATGATGATGATGGTGATCCATATAATTTGTGTCAGTTGTTTTATAATTTAAGTGTAGCTGTGTGTTATGTAGTGTTTGTATATTGTGTTGTGTTGTTAATGAGTGTGTGTGGCCCATTCACTGGACAGCCTGTTAACTGGGTCACCCTGTGTTGTGTTTTACTTTCCTGGCCTTTTGCACCCCACCTCACCCCAGCCTTAAGTGGGAAGAAAGAGGGTAGCATGATGATGATGAAGATGATGATGATGATAGTGATGGTAATGATGCTGGTGATGATGATGGTGATGGTAATGATGATGGTGATGATGATGATAGTGATGATGTTGATGATGGTAATGATGATGATGATAATGATGAGTGTGATGGTGGTTCATGAAGTATGTTACCTGGTTGATGGCTTTGTATGACAGTGGTACAAATGGATGTATGTATGTGTTTGTGAAGGGTAGTGTTGGGTGGAGGGCAAGGGATAGTGTCTGAATACTTTCTTTATTGCAGGCAGAAGAAGGAGAAAGGAATACCACACAACACATACCAACTTCGGTGAACTCTTGCCACTGCCGAAGGAGAGGGAGGGGAAGGGACGGCCAGATGACACTCTCAGGAAGCTGCATCTGTACACAAGAAGAACCCCCCAGGCCTCTCACCCACAAAACACAGGTAAATTCTCTCCTGTAGGTTGTAATGTTTGTTTGTTTTTTTCAGTTGTTGTATTCTTTGTGCCCCCTACCTTATCACACAGGTTCATCATCATCATCATCATCCAATGTCATCATAATCTTCATCGTCATCCATCATCCATTATCATCGTCATCATCATCATTATCACCATTCATCAGTCATCATCATCATCATCATTATTCCTCCTCCTCCTCCTCCTCCTCATCATCATCATCATCATCATCATCATCATCACACAGACATCCTTTCCCACAGGGCCAGAAAAAACTTGATAGAATGAGATACTAACCAAAGTTTGCCAAGTTCAATGAGCCACACTGCCATTCACTCACCATTCAAGCCCCTGGAATCCCAGCTCCACCTGACAGATAAAAAAATAGCTACAGTAAATACATAGATGACAATTGAGCCACACATCTCACTCGCTCATTTGGCAGCTCATGTGGTGACTGTGAAGTTATAAAGAGGTGCTGACCCCTGGTTGTGCACACCCAACATTGATCCAACCTGTTTATTCCCTGGTATTAGTATTATTATAGTGGTAGGTGGGGGCACTCACCATCCACTCACTTGATGTAGTGCTACTGTCTGTGTCTACCCTTTCCTCTTCTCCATTCTTCTTTCCATCCTCTTCTGTTTTTCTTTCCTTCATTCTTTCCTCATCCTTCTGCCTACGGGTGACTTTACACTCCCTCTTCTGTCTTTCTTTCCTTCATTCTTTCCTCTTCCTTCAGCCAGTGGGTGACTCTACAGTACACTGAATGACAAGCCAGATGGTTTCCTGTACACCAGGAAACCATTTACTACGCTGGGTGGTAACCATATAACCAAATTATGGCGCCTGGTGGTTTAGTGGGTAATTAGGGTGCTCCAGTCGGATTGAGCCGGTGCAGGTTTATATCCAAGGGATGGTTGGGGTTGATTGCTCATGTAATGCCACTCAGGGATGAGTGAGGCTGGTCACTCTCATCTTAAATGTCAGGACCAACTTGCCTAGACCCGAGCTCCTACACTTCTTGTGGGGCAACACTGGATTAGTTAATGAATGAATGAATGGATTATTATTTATTACTGGTATTATTATTTTCATTGTTAGTGGTATTGTTATTATTATCATCACCATTATATCATCATTATTACCATATTCATCCATCCATTCATCATCCAATCCTACGTTGCCCTATGAGGAGCGTAGGAGCCCAGGGCTAGGCAGTTGGTTCTAAAGATGAGAGTGACCAGCCTCACTCATCCCTGTGTGGCATTACGTGAGCAATCAACCCCAACCATCCCTTGGATATAAACCTGCACCGGCTCAATCCGATTGGAGTGCAATAATTACCCACTAAACCACCAGGCGCCAAAATTTAGTTATAGGGTTACCACCCAGCATAGTAAATGGTTTCCTGGTGCACAGGAAACCATTTGCCTTGTCATTCAGTGTAGAGTCACCCACAGGCTGAAGGAAGAGGAAAGACTGATGGAAAGAAAGACAGAAGAGGATGGAAGGAAAGTAGGATGGAGGAGAGGAAAAGGCAGACACCCGAGAGCATCACTACATCGTGTGAGTGGATGGTGAGTGCCCCTACGTACCACACATCATTATTATTATTATTATTATTATTATTATTATTAATATTATTTATTATTATTATTATTATGGTGGTAGTTGGGGGCGCTCACCATCCACTCAGTGTAGTGCCGCCCTTGGGTGTCTGCCCTTCCCTCTGTTCCTTCTGTCTTTTCTGTCTGTCTGTCTTTCATTCTTTCCTCTTCCTTCTGCCAGTGGGTGGCTCTACACTGAGTGACAGGCCAAATGGTTTCTATCTTTACAGCTAATTTATTCTTTAAGCTTCTCCCTTGAGCCTCTTTACTCAGATAACGAAAACCTGTTGAACTTTAGTGATGCTGTGCACCTTCTGTCCCCTGTTTTATCATCATCATCATTGTCATATCATCATTGTCATCATCATTCATCATCAGTCATCATCATCATCATCATCTTCAATAATCATCATAATCATCATCATAATCATCATCCACAATAATCATCATCATCATCAATAACCATTATCATCATCGTCATCATCATCATCATCATCGTCTTCATTAATCACCAATCACCAATCATCATCATCATCTTTAATATTACCCTGCTTCCCATTGAAACTAATGAGATGGATAGGATTAAAAAATGATGACAATGGTGGTGGTTCCTTGTGGTGTAATATTTGTGTAATGTGTGATGTATAACAGGCACTGCATCATGTGTATGTGCTGGCCACTGAGCCTTAACCGGTCATGCCAGTAGACGTTGACACCGGTCGCCTCTGTCAGGTCAGGGTGATGGTTGGGTAAGTCACACCATCATGCCACTTACATATTCCCTCATTCCTTGTTTCTGAATCCCACATTACCTGTTGTACTTTTCTTGTTCCGTATTTCTGGACCCCATCTTGCCCCCATTTGCAATTTTCCATATTTCTGGACCCTACCTTACCCCCATTTGCTATTTTCCATATTTCTGGACCCTACCTTACCCCCATTTACTATTTTCCATATTTCTGGACCCTACCTAACCCCCATTTGCTATTTTCCATATTTCTGGACCCTACCTTACCCTCATTTGCTATTTTCCATATTTCTGGACCCTACCTTACCCTCATTTACTATTTTCCATATTTCTGGACCCTACCTAACCCTCATTTACTATTTTCCATATTTCTGGACCCTACCTAACCCCCATTTGCTATTTTCCATATTTCTGGACCCTACCTAACCCCCATTTGCTAATGAGAACTGTCTGTATTTTCCTCTTGGCCAAAGTGCCTGGAACTGACAAAATTGGCTGAGAATGTTAGTGCTGGTGGTGTTTTGGTGATGAATTGGTGGTCTGGACAGGTTTACATTCCAGAGTTTAAAAAAAAAAAACATGAAGAGGAAACTGTTCAATTTATTTTTATGCCAAAACTTTTTCTCCTCTCAGTTTACCTCAGAGTCTGAAGATTTTCATTGTAACAGTTGGGTTTTTAAGCAGTCATGTATGATTTTTTTGAGAAACACACACTAGCAGCGACCTTTGTTGTTGTGCTGTCAGGAAAGTTGACACACAAACAGCCTACTGTATATAACATTCAGACTCCACTACCATCCCATCCAGATTTCAAGGAGTGTGTGAGTATCCTGGAGTGAAGTACGAGGTGGTGGCACCAACGCTGGAGCAGACACCCCTGACCACCACTATTGGCCTATCACTTTGACCCGAGGCCACGCCAGCAGGGACGTCCTGGCTTGGCTGCTGGGATCTGGGGCAGGTGTAGTGGTTAAACTTTGAGATGGCCGCCACCCACATACCAGAACCGCCACCCCTCACCCTGCTGCTGTTGCTGCTAATCTACCACACCTTTATGTACAACTGATCCGACTGCTGGTTGGACCATTAAGGTATGTTGGTTGGTAAACTGTGACAGACACATTTGGTCTTCTCACTGAGGTTGTCCCTTGCATATTCAGTCTGTACAGTTCCTCATCTATTCCCTATCCTTGTGTGAAAATCTTGTATGTACTTTTATGCAAACTTTATTAATAATATTGGTGTTCATTCATGTTAATAATATTGGTGTTCATTCATGTTAATAATATTGGTGTTCATTCATGTTAATAGTCCTGCTGTTCATTCATGTTAATAGTCCTGCTGTTCATTCATGTTAATAATATTGGTGTTCATTCATGTTAATAATCTAGATGTTCATTCATGTTAATAATATTGGTGTTCATTCATGTTAATAGTCCTGGTGTTCATTCATGTTAATAATCTTGGTGTTCATTCATTTTTTTTTTCCTAACGTGAAAATCTTGTATGTACTTTTATGCATTGCTTTAATACTTTCATTGACACTTCAGTTTACTTATTTAACTTAATGGCTGAATAAGAGTTGGGATGAATTGATGTAGTTATTTATTTATTTGTCATACACTATATCTTTCCCAACACTTACACAGCTGTGTACTGAGGTCAGTGGCTGCTCTGCTCAGCTGGTGCATGTGCTAGTTGGAGGATCATCACCCTCATCATCAACTACGTCAACCAATACGTCATCCTGGCCATCAACTAAACCATCTTCAGCATCATCCAGGTCACTGGGGTCATCTGAAGGCTGCAGCAATGAGAGGAGAGAAGAGGACAATGAAAATGGGTTCACTGCAGCACTTATGACAATTGTATACAAGTACCTGTCTGTTGGAATGCCCCAGGCCGTACCCAACCCCCTGGCAGCACTACAGGTGATGTTTATTATATTTTGTCAGTGTAATTATTATGTACAAGTACCTGTCTGTTGGAATGCCCCAGGCCGTACCCAACCCCCTGGCAGCACCACAGGTGATATTTGTTATATTTTGTTAGTGTAATTATTATATTTTGACAGTGTAATTATTATATACCGTACAAGTACCTGTCTGTTGGAATGCCCCAGGCCGTACCCAACCCCCTGGCAGCACTACAGGTAATGTTTATTATATTTTGTCAGTGTAATTATTATATTTTGTCAGAGTAATTATTATGTACAAGTACCTGTCTGTTGGAATGCCCCAGGCCGTACCCAACTGGCTGGCAGCACTACAGGTGATATTTATTATATTGTCAGCAGGTGGGGGCGCTCACCATCCACTCACTTGATGTAGTGCTGTTGTCAGGTGTTTGCCCTTTCCTCTCCTCCATCCCTCTTTCCTTCCATTCTCTTCTGTCTTCCTTTCCTTCAGTCTTTCCTTGTCCTTCTGCCTACAAGTTACTTTACACTCCCTCTTCTGTCTTTCTTTCCTTCATTCTTTCCTCTTCCTTCTGCCTGTGGGTGATCTACACTGAGTGACAAGCCAAATGGTTTCCTATACACCAGGAAACCTTTTACTACGCTGGGTGGTAACCATATAACCAAATTTTGGCGCCTGGTGGTTTAGTGGGTAATTATTGCGCTCCAGTTGGATTGAGCTGGTGAAGGTTTATATCCAAGGGCTGGTTGGGGTTGATTGCTCATGTAATGCCACTCAGGGATGAGTGAGGCTGGTCACTCTCATCTTAAATGTCAGGACCAACTTGCCTAGCCCCGGGTTCCTACACTCCTCTGTGGGGCGACATAGGATTGGATGATGATGGTGATGATGTCAGTGTAATGCACAAATCCTGCACCAGCACCACACAACACATTTAAGTGTAATGCACAAATCCTGCACCAGCACCACACAACACATTTAAGTGTAATGCACAAATCCTGCACCAGCACCACACAACACATGTAGTAGTGTCCTAAAGCACATCTGAAATATGAGTCCAGTGAACTGTGGGCTGAAGCTGCCCTCCTCCTGCAGTTCACCATCCACTTTTCTGGGGATAGAGAGGGAGCTGAGGCATGTTTGTGAAACCTGGCAGTGGAGCTGCCCAGTACACCACATGAAGGCATCCCTCTTTATATACTTTACAAAGCTTAAATTGTTTGTAAAATGGTGTGTGTACTACAGATGTCTTCACTCAGTGTTAACAAACACTTCATAAGGAAGTCATTTATATGGAATATCAGAGTAACAAAAACTAAACCATTTTTTAGTAAACTTAGGGAGGTTTGTTGATGCTGTTACTTGGGTAGGGACCATTATAAATACTTGCCAGTGTATCACCTCAGACGTTACAACAGTGGAGACAGAATTATGATATCAAGTATCCTGGATTTTCGTAACATGTTAGGAATAGTTTTCTGTGAACTGGTGGGTTAATCAAGGGCATAAATTACTAGCCATGTGGGGAGGATGAAGAACGAGAGACTGGCTGGGACAGTGTGTGTGTGTGTGTGCATGAGGTGGAGGGGGAGACCAGGGATAAGATGGGAGGATGAACTGGAAAGATAAGTGACAGAGGAGGATACAAGTTAAGGGCAGGGCAGCCAAAGGACAGGGCAATGTGGAAGCAGTTTGTTTCTGGTCATTCCGTACAGGATTAAGGCTTCTGGCAATAGTGATATAAATTATTCCTATGTATTGCCAGCAGCATTAATCCTTTAAGGGTTACTTCACTTGTTTATGATTGTTGTATGCAATCATTAGCCAGAGTCAGGAGTTTGAGGATGTGGTTTCAATTCCAATAGCTTTTCTTGGGATCATTATGCAATCATTACAATAGGTATGCATTATTATAGGTCTTATGTTAATTTTGTGTGTTTTAGATATAACTAACCCTTCTTGTATAAAACTGCCTCATAAATAGCATTTTAGGTGTATGTTGGTGGTGGTTATACACCCAGTCCCCATTTTTGCCCACAGGTTATGTACTCTTTCATACGAACAGATTTCCATAAACATAACTACTGGTACCGTCAGGAGCCCATTTGTATTAGGGTTTTGTATGAGTAACCACAACGTCATTTTGAGCAGTGCATGTGTGGATGGTAGAGAAATGGGTGAGTGGTACCTTTAATACTTTATAAGTGTAAGCATTACAGGATTTAAGAAATGCTAAAGGGAAGATGATCAGCCAGGTTGTACTTCTTTATAAGGTGGAGCCATTATTTCATTGTTTGGTGATATGTTAATAACTGGCATATGTCACTGGCTATGCTGTTTGATTGTTATACTCTCTCTTTCTGGTGGGGAGGTGTGGTGGGGATCCTACCTCATCCCTTTTCTCTGATAGGAATTGGGGGAGAAATATTGGGATGCTGTGTATGAACAGGCAGTCTGGTGGTATGTCAGACCTCTGAAGTGTTTATATTTACCCAAGCAGAATCAGGTGTGTATACAGCAGGATTATACAGTACTGAAAATCAATGCAATTGCAGAGGAGTTAAAGTGATTGTTCTCCCACACGGCATTCGGCAAGTATCAGATCTGAGCCAGTGAGCAAGATTGTTAGTGTGGCAGGCAAAACTGATCAGCCGAGCCTCCCACTTCCTCCATCCCACCCCTCATCCCCTGGCCTGCCCATCATCCACAGTGGAGGGGCAGCAGCAACGCACAAGGCCTCTAGTGTTGTCCAAACAAGCACTGTCTCTTGGTAAATGCCTCCAGTCACACACCGACACTTGGATGATGCAAGGTTAGTCATATCTGCCTGTGTTTGTTGTAGGGGGGGGCGCGGTAGCACAGTGGTAGCGCGCTGGACTTGTGATCGGGGGATTGCAAGTTCGAGCCTCGCCCGGGCTGCCGTGCCGGGAGGGGTAGCTCGCTCCTGTAACCCTAGCGGGGTTATATAGTCCAATACAGGGCTTAGCTCGGGGGAACTCCATTTCTCCCATTTGCCTGTGTTTGTTGTCATTGTATGTAATTACCATTGTTTGCGTGTGTGTGTCCAGCTGTGTATTTATCACAAGGTAACGAAACTCCACTGATATCTGGATGATGCAGTGTTTGTCAGGTGGATTTATATTGCTGACAAATCTGGCATTTAATTTTTGGCTTAGGATTTATTATTATTGTTGTTAGTATATAATTGTGTTTTCTTAATTGGTTTATATATATATTTTTTATTCTTTACCTCCAGCCAAGATATCAAGGGATGTAACTGGAGGAGTTAAGTATGGATTTCAGACACTTCATGATTAGAGGTTCATATAATGCTGAAGTAAATAATCTGGCAATAGTGAATGTATATTTAAAGAAAACACTGAAGTTTAACCTTTTGTGCTTTGGATTCATTAAACCTTTCAGTATGATGATGCATTTTTAAAAATTCATTCTTCTAACAATTTTATTGAATTGTGATGAACCACATACAGCCAAGATGCAAATACTCTCTTAAAAAATACAGTAAATTTAAACTGTCTGTGGATAATGTTTTGTCATTTGGACCTAAACCTTTCAGTATGATACTGGTGTAAATTTTCATTTATTTTTAAAATTTCTGTGACAGTTTTATTGAACTGGGATGACTTCCTGTAGCCAAGACGCTGATAGTACTCTCTCCAGAGTAAAATACAGTTAATGTTAATTGTCTGTGGATAATGAAAATAAATACTTTAAAGACCCCATACTGAAAGGCCCAGGTATATGGTAATATTTTATTGGTATCCACACTGAAAAATTTTTATCATCTGATCTTAGGATTGAAACTTCTTTACTGGTAACTTTTCCCTAAACAGTTTTCATTACTCTTCCTCCCTCAGTGCCAGCCTCTTCCTCCTCCTCTCTTAATGCCAGCCACCCCTCTCTCTCCTCTTCTCCCAGTGTTAGTAATTTCCTTCTCATCCCTTTCTCTCTCAGTGCCAGCCCCTTTCTCCTACCTCCCCCACCACCCTTTACCTTCACAGAGACTTATCCCCTCCCCCATATCTCTCATCTGCAGTCTTCTCCTCATCCTCCTCCTTTCTCAGTGCACTTCCCTTACACCTTGCTCCCTCCTCAGTCCCCTGTCCCTTACACCTAGCTTCCTCCTTTCTCAGTGCACATCCCCTACACCTCCTTCTCCCTCCCTCCCTCTCACTTGTAGCCCCCTACTCCTCCTCCCCTTCATTTTGCAGTGCCCACCCCTTTCTGTCTCTCTCTCTCTGCCAGCTCCTTATTCCTCCTGCTTTCCGTCTCAGTGCCAGCCCCTTCCTCTTCCTCTCCTTTTCATCTCTGTGCCAGCCTCTTCCTTCTCCATTGTGTGTGTATACCAGCTCAGTACTCCTCCTCCTTTCCATCTATCACATTGCCAACCTCTTCTTCCTCCATTCTCTTCTCAATGCCAGCTCCCCCCCCCCCCCATCTTTTCTCATAATGCCAGCCTCTTCCTCTACTTCCATTTCATTCTCATCTCTCCTAGTTCCAGCCTCCTCCTCCTCCCTTACTGCCAACACTTCCCTTATTCAAGAAAGAGCACCTGGTCACTTGCCTCGTAATCTAGCCTGGACTTAGTGTAGACCCAGGTATGTGTGCTCGTGATGGAACACTGGAGGGTTGTATAATGGTTGAAGGAGTGGTTTTTAACAATTTTATTATTGTTTTTAACCAATTTTGTTCTGGTCCCATTCACAACAGAGGTGCAAGGACACGTGATTAACTACTTTAAGGGTGAGACAGACTGCCAGTTGACACCTAAGTGTGCCGTCATACTCACCCTTCTTGATGGCCAAGGTAATTAATGTATTGAAGGTTACAGTTGTTTTTATTATGAGTAAAATACATTTTATGTCCACTTGATTAAAACTTATCTTATTCCTTCTTTATCATTTGTCTTGTTTGTGAAAGGTGAAGCATTGGTTGTAATGGTGGTTGTATTTATCATTAAAAAAGTACAGTATAATAGTGGAAGGTGGGGGTGCAGTCACCGTCTCTCCCTTCCCCCCTTTTCTCTGTCCCCACCCCTTCCCTCTCCTTCCACTTGATAGTGACCCCCTCTCTTCCCCCATGCAGTGTAGTGCCTCTCCCCTCCTCTATGCTCTGCTTGATGTAGTCCCCTCCCCTTGATGCAATCCCCATATCCCCCTCTCCTTGATGTCCCCATCCTCATCCCCCCTCTCTGCTTGTAGTCCCCATCCCCTCACTCTCTCTACTTCATGTTGTCCCCATCCTTCCCTGTCTCCTGTGTAGTGCCCCTGAGTGACAAGTGAAATGGTGTGCTATACACCATGTCATTTGCTATGGTGGCTGGTGGTTTAGTGGGTTAAGGTGGTCCAGCTGGATGGACACTGTAAGGGTTACATCTGAGGGGTGGGCAAGTGAGGCTGGTAACCGTTGCCTCGTTGGCACTGAGTACCTCCAGCTGCCTGTGTAATAGGCCACAAAATAGCATTAATTGTCATTGTATCAGCATAACCACTGGGTCCATATTCTTGTAACTTAAGGAGGCTGCCTAGCATCTTTTCCATAGCTAATTATTTTTGGATATGGCTGCCTACTGTCAATTTGTATGTCATTTATGCTGAGTATGGGGGTATTGTAATGATTTAAATGACACAAGAGTAATAAGCAGAATAATCACTTAGGAGAGATATTAGGCAGTTTCTAAATGATGGGCCTTGGTCATCCCCCTTCCCACCCCCCCAATCCTACTGTCCACCCATTTTTTTTTTTTTTTTTTTTTTTTTTTTTTTTTTTTATAGAGAGAGATAGGGTTGAGATGATTACTATCCCCCCCCCTACATCCTTATTACCCTAACTTGTTGGTAGGTGGGGGCACTCACCATCCACTCACTGTGTAGTGCTGCTTTGGGTGTCTGCCCTTTCCTGTCTTCCTTCCTTCCTCTTCTCTCTTGCCTTCCTTCATTCTTTCCTCTTTCTTCTGCCTGTGGGTGACTCTACACCGAGTGACAAGCCAAATGGTTTCCTGTACACCAGGAAACCATTTACTGTGCTGGGTGGTAACCATATAACCAAATTATGGCATCTGGTGGTTTAGTGGGTAATTACGGCACTCCAGTCAGATTGGGCCTGTGTAGGTTAATATCCAAGGGGTGGTTGGGGTATAATGCACATGTAATGCCATGCAGGGATGAGTGAGGCTGGTCACTCTCATCTTATGTGTTAGGACCATCTTGCCTAGCCCTAGGCCCCTACATTCTTCATGGGGCAACATAGGGTTGGATGATGGATGGATGGATAACCCTAATTCCATTAAAACATTAGGTTAGGTAGGATCCAGAAAGAGAAAGCATATAAGTAGTATTTTGTTGTATCAAGATGCTATTGAAGGATGCCTTCATGCAGTGGCACTGATATAACCATGTAGCCAGTATAGAGGGATGCCTTCATGCAGTGGCACTGATATAACCATGTAGCCAGTATAAAGGGATGCCTTCATGCAGTGGCACTGATATAACCATGTAGCCAGTATAGAGGGATGCCTTCATGCAGTGGCACTGATATAACCATGTAGCCAGTATAGAGGGATGCCTTCATGCAGTGGCACTGATATAACCATGTAGCCAGTATAGAGGGATGCCTTCATGCAGTGGCACTGATATAACCATGTAGCCAGTATAGAGGGATGCCTTCATGCAGTGGCACTGATATAACCATGTAGCCAGTATAGAGGGATGCCTTCATGCAGTGGCACTGATATAACCATGTAGCCAGTATAGAGGGATGCCTTCATGCAGTGGCACTGATATAACCATGTACCCAGTATAGAGGGATGCCTTCATGCAGTGGCACTGATATAACCATGTACCCAGTCTTGTTATCCCCTGAAAGGAGGAGGATTGACTGCAAGATAAGAGCTTGTAGTTCACTGGTTCACCTTCAGAGCCTGGGACTACAGCAGCAGGAAAAACATCATAAAGATGATGAATATGGTGGCAGTATTTCTTATTATGCTGATGATCAGTTATGATCATATGATGTTTTTCCTGCTGTACTAAAACACTTAGGGCCCATATTGTCATCACTAAACTTCCTAATATCTCTATGTTCGTTTCGTTCGTTTTTAAAGGCTCCAACATGCTTGCATGTGTCGGCCTTGGTCACCTAATGGCGGCTCTCCATGCTGCACGATCCATTGCAGCCTCCCTGTTCAGTCCCTTAACCCTAAGGTCACACTTAATGACCTCGTCCCATGTCTTTCTCAGTCTACCCCTCATAACCCCACCCCCAATATTAACACTTCTCACCTTCCTCACCCAATTATCATCCCCCATCCTCTCCACATGTCCAAACCACCTCAATCTACCTCTCCTCATCACAGCACCAATACACTCCAGTCCCATCCTGCCTCTCAACTCTTCCATTGTAAACCCAGCCCCTCCAGGCCTTGGACGCAGGGACGCACTGCACATCCACCTAATCATTGTCATTTCTGTACGTCTGAGCCGGCGAATGTCTTCCTCCTTCACTGCCCAGGTTTCACTGCCATACAGCATTACACTCCTAACACATGCTGCATACAAAGACCCCTTAGCACGTAGGGAGAGCCCTCTCAATGTCAGGAGAGGCAAGAGCTCCCTGAACTTCTTCCAACCACTTCTCATCCTAGCCACAGAGCTAGCTCCAGCCCCACCTCCACCACACAACATGTCTCCCAAATAACAAAACTCTTCCACACACTCAAGAGATTCACCAGCAAGTTCAATCCTTTCACGTCTGACGATCTCCACCTGCTCACCCCGGCACACCGTACACATAAAATCAGCATTATCTCGCAGTCTACCTCTGATACCACTACATCTCTTATGCACCCATTTATCACACACACCGCACAAGATGGAATTACTTCCCACGCCCTTGTGGCAAACTGCACATGGCCACTCTCCCTCGTCTTTGACAGTACCGCCACCAACCCTAGATATCACTTTTGTGATTTGCATTTACCCTTAAACCCTTTTGCCCCATACCATCTCTCCACTTCCTAAACCTTTCCTCCGCCTCCCTTTCATTCTCTGCAATCAACACCAAATCATCAGCATACAACAACTCCCACGGGAGTCAGTTTCTAAAGTCACGTGAAAGGGCTTCAAGTATCATGATAAACAACAAGGGACTCAATACTGACCCCTGATGCACACCAACATTCACGGAAAACTCATCACTCAAATCTCCATTTACTCTCACCTGGGTGTGAGCACCCACATACATGGCCATAACCACCCTAACCAGCCACTTCTCCAAGCCAAGCTTTCTCATTGCCCACTTCACCACTTCTCTAGGGACTCTGTCAAAGGCCTTTTCCAAATCAACAAAAACAAAATAAAGATCCCTTCTCCTACTAATATATTTTTCCTGAAGCTGTCGAACAATGAATATGGCATCAGTGGTCCCCCTACCTGGCATAAACCCAAACTGCATCTCATCAATATTCACTCTTTCTCTAATCATACCTTCTAAAACTCTCTCCATTACCTTCATTATCTGATCTAAAAGCTTTATACCTCTATAATTTCCTCTTTCCAGGGCATCACCCTTCCCTTTATACACATTTACTATTACACTCTTCAGCCAATCATCTGGGACAACACACTCATAAATAATCCTATTTATTAGGTCAGTGACTAAACTCACCCCTATATCGCCTAAGGCCTTCAACATTTCGGCAGTCAACCCAGACACACCTGCTGCCTTCCCCACCCTCATCCTGCCTCTTGCCTCACTCACAGTAGCAGTATCAATCAAAGGCCAAGGGCCAGACACTGGATCTGCTGGCTCCAAACCTTCCCTGTCCCAGTCAAACTCCTCATTCAACAACCGGTTATAATGCTCTCTCCATGCATCTTTAATATCCTCACTGTTCACCACTACCCTTCCTTCATCATTCTTCACACACTGCTCACCTATGATATCCCGATTATCCCTCTTCACCTGACCTGCCACCCTAAATATATTTTTCCTTTCCCCATGATTTAGGTTATCAAGTAATTGTCTCTGTGACTCAGACTTTGCCCTGTATTCCTCTCTCCTAGCCCTACGCTTGGCAGCCAAATATTCCTCTTTGCTACCACCCTTCTTCCACTCCCGGAAAAGCCTTCTTTTCTCCTTAATTGCAGCTTCTACACCCTCATCCCACCACCAAGTTACTTTATGTCTTGGTGGTCCTCTTGTCCAGCCGCATGTTACATCAGTAACTCTCAAGAAATTGTTCTTGAGGGCTCTGTACTGTTCATTAACGCCTCTGTCTACAGCTCCCTGTTCAGCCACCACTCTCCTCAACTCGCTATAGAAGGCATCCCTTACTACTTGGTTTTTCAGCTTCCATATTTTCCTCCTAGGTACAAAGTCCTCTTTTTCATCACTTGTTCTTTAAGCACCATATCACAAATCAATAGTTTGTGCTGCTGCACACACTCCTCACTTCCTATAACTTTAACATCCCTCACTAACCTCCTATCGGCCCTCCTAACCAGAAAATAATCTATCTGACTGCTATTTCCCCCAGACTCATACGTAATTAACCTACCTATGCAGTTATTTTGCTTATTACTGTAGTAACACAGTGTCTCTCTCCCTACCAGGCTGCAGCAATCCACTCTCCCTACCAGGCTGCAGCAATCCACTCTCCCTGTTGTCCAAGCTCCTCAACTCACTGCCTCTAACATCTGTCATATCACTTGCTGAAGTTTTATTTATTGACCATAGGTAGAAGGTGGTCATGCAAATACTGTAGGTATGTTTTGTACATATAAATGGTTGTATATTAATTGAACTGGACTAAAGTGATTATGTACAGGACATTTTTACACTGAAGGTTTTGTGTGGGGGGGGAGACTACCATTTTTTTTTTTTCTTTTTAAATCCCAGGTTAGAGTTGTAGTACATATATACAAACGGACATATGCTTAATGCTCAGCCTGTTTCTTTCTTAGACACAGACATGAGTACAGCTGGATCAGTGGATCTTTTTCTAAATGCTCCATTATGTCAATTTCTATTACCCTTTGCATCAGGAGGACAATTTTCTAAAGCTATTACTGGTAGTGTGAGTTGGGAGCAGGGCAGTGAAATGGCAGGGGACAGGGCGACGTGGAGGTAATTTGTTTGTGGCCACCCCGAACGGGATTGAGGCATGTGGCAATAGATAGATAGATATTACTGGTAGTTAATTGATGCTAAGCCATTGATGTGTGCAGACAAAAAATTAAAGTAGCTGTAACCACTTCACACTGAATGTTTACCGAGGCCATTCAGTATGGGGCACAAAATGTCTGCTTTCAGAGACAACACTGCAAAAGCCAGACAGTTTGCCATTAGTGTCTTGTGATGGCCTGAATAAGTGAATGTAAAACAGATCCACAAAGGCTTCAAAGAATATCAGAATAATAGTTTGTCTCAATGCACAACTAATATTACTATACAGTTTTTACCGGCACTCTAACTTGGCCTAAAATTAACATCTTTTCCATTATCACTGTACAGTACTTGTAGCATTACCTAGAATATTGTGCTAGTCATGAGGAAGTGCTATGAAAATGATGTTTCTGGCATTCAACAAGAATTTCAACCACAAAATTATGAAAATTTGGCCAGGTTAAGGTGAAGAGAGTATAGCCATCTACCATATATGTATAGTAAATGAATGTTACTTTGTAAAAATAAATTGTGTATACATTTCCACAATCTTGTTTCAGTTGCCTGTCTATACCCTTTTTGCCTTAACTTGGTCCAAATTTCTTTCAGTCTTGTGTCTTTGTGCTAAGTACTGTTTGGAGTACAGCCGTAAGTGATGTTGGTATTGTCAGTCAGGTATACCATTGTTCTGTATCACTGTATAATGTAAGTATTAGTGTACAATGCAACACTAAAGTTGCCATTACTAAAGCTGGCAGCAAAATAGTATCAGCATATGGAAAGACATCAAAGCTTACAGAATTTATGCAAAAAAATATATATATATTGTGGACCAAATTATTATATTGTAGTGGCATCTTTAGTATTACATATTACTGTTTAGTTAGACCTTTACACTGTGTTAATAAGTTTACCTCCTACACCTTATGTAGGAGAGAGAGGCAGGGTACACAGAAGGGAAAATGGGATTGAAGGGGAAATGGGATTGTGTGTGTGTGGTGTGTGTGTGTGTGTGAGAGAGAGAGAGAGAGAGAGAACATACCGGTAGTAAGGGGAGATGGTTTTGTGTGTGTGTGAGAGAGAAAGAGAGAGAGAGAGAAAGGTGGGTACATAACAAGGGGAAATAGGATTGTGAGAGAGAGAGAGAGAATGGTACAAACAACAAGGGGAATTGGAATTGTATGTGTGTGTTTGTGTGTGTGACAGTGAGAGATAGAGAGGTACAAATAACAAGGGGAAATGGAATGGTGTGTGTGTGTATGTGTGAGAGAAAGGGGGGGGGGGACGTATGATAATGGGATCAGAGTTAAGGGGGAGATGTAGAGAGAGAGAGAAGGGGGGTTGAAGGGTACATATAATGAGAATGTGTGTGTGTGTGAGTTAAGGGGGAGATGTATGATAAAGGGATATGAGAGAGAGAGAGAGAGAGAGAGAGAATTATGGGGGTCAGGTATGATAAGGGAAGAGAGAGTTACAAGGGGTGGGGTTCTTTCCTCAATTTATGGCCCAGATAAAATACAAAATGCTTTCCGTGCACTGACCCACGCCATATGAAGATATAATACTGGATGGTTTAGTAGTAGTAGTAGTAGTTCATGTGAAATGTGAACCCAGTGGACTGCAGGCTGGAATTATTGTGCACTGCTGATTATTATTTTCCCATCAATCACCAGTAATTTATCACTACATTGTCTCAGATGTCCTGCCCATATCCCATACCCCCGTCATCCTGTCACTATCCTGCCCTCCCACCCCCTCTCTCACTCTCCTACCCATACTGTCTTTCCTTTATCAATACCGAGATTGGAAAATAATCAGTTACACAATAATTGCAGCCTTTAGCCCACTGGGTTCACATTTCAGATGAACTTGTGGCCAGAACTACTACTACTTCTACTACTACTGCTACTACTACTACTCCTAAAACCATCCAGTATTGTGTCTTTATATGGAGTGGTCGAGTCCACAGAAAGTATCTTTGATTTTTTTTGAGTCATGAATTGAGAAAAGAATCCCCCCCCCCCGTGTGACTCTCTCTCTCTCTCTCTCTCTCCCCACTAACACATCTCCCCCTTCATTATTTACATGCTTTTTCACAGCCCTGAACCTCCTATACAATGTACCTTGAATGTAACGTGTTGAACACTGGAGTACAAAATAAAGTGGTGGCAATACTACCTACCCTGTTTCCTGTATCCTCTGTAGTAGTGTACAAGACAATACTTACCAGGCCCAGGGATGAACAGGGGGGAATGACGCCTTGGTGTTCACCACTGGTACAATTAGTTCACATTTTCTACCAGATGGCACCACTGGTACAATTAGTTCACATATTTTCTACCAGATGGCACCACTGGTACAATTAGTTCACATATTTTCTACCAGATGGCACCACTGGTTAGTTCACATATTTTCTACCAGATGGCAGCACCAGTCTTGTCAGGAACAGCAAAACATAAGCCCCCTTCCCTGTGCAACCAAAGATAGTTCAAAGAATGACCAATAGATGGCAGCACTAACAATGTCTGGTGCTGCCATCTATTGGTCATCCTTCGAACTACAGTATTTTTGGTTGCACAGGGAAGGGGTCTTATGTTTTTCTGTTCCTGACAAGACTGGTGCTGCCATCTGGTGGGGAAACTTGCAAGCTTGTACTACTGCTCAACACCCGGGCCTTATGATGCCCTGTTGCTAAATCCCGCAGCTCACCAAATTTATTTTTCGCTCTCCCGTATTTTGGAATTAAAACACACACAAGACGACTTTATTTGCACAGGCGAAAATATTATTGAATAAAGACTACATTAAAAAGGAAAAACATAAAACAGCGTGGAAGAGGAGACGAGGAAGAGGCATTAGGAAGACGAAGATTAGGAGGGGGAAGAGGATTAGGAGGAGATGAGGATTAGGAGGAGATGAGGATTAGGAGGGGAAAGAGGATTAGGAGGGGGAAGAGGATTAGGAGGGGGACGAGGATGAGGGGGAAGAGAGGGGACGAGAAGGAGGAGGGGGGATGAGGGGGAGGAAATGAGGACAGAGAGGAAATGAGGAGGGAGAGGAGAGGGGATAAGGAGGAGGGGTCGGAGAGGGGAGGAGAGGGGATGAGGAGGGGGAGGAGAGGGGAGGAGGAGGAAGGGACGAGAAGGAAGGGGGGGAGAGGGGACGAGGATGAGGGGGAGGAGCTTTAGGGGTGGAAGAGGAATGGGGACGAAGGGCAGAAGCGGAGGATGAAGAGGTTGAGGGAAGTGGGAGGAGGATGAGGGAGGTGGGGAGGAGGATGAGGGGATGGGGGAGAGGATGAGGAGGGGGTGGGGGAGAGGATGAGGATGAGGGGGGTGGGGGAGAGGATGAGGATGAGGGGGGTGGGGGAGAGGAGGAGGAGGAGGGGGGTGGGGGAAGATAAGGATGAGGGGGGTGGGGAGAGGATGATGATGAGGGGGGTGAGGGAGAGGATGATTACGAGGGGGAGGTGGAGGATGAGGAAGAGGGGGCGGGGGAGAGGATGATGATAAGGGGGTGGGGGAAGAGCCTGATGATGATGGAGGGAGAGGAGGAGGAAGAGAGGGGTGGGGAAGAGGATGAGGATGAGGGGGTGGGGGAAGAGGAGGATGAGGGGGTGGGGGAAGAGGAGGATGAAGGGGTGGAAGAAGAGGATGAGTGGATGAGGGGGAGGTGAGGAGGGGGTGGGGGAGGAGGGGAGGAGGGGGGAGTATGATGACAAGGTGGAGGAGAAGAAGGGAGAAGGGGGAAGGAAGAGACGGAGGGGGTGATGATGATGATGATAAGGAGGAGGAGGAGGAGGATGGGGAGGGACGAGGAGGAGGAGGAGGCTGGCACTGGTGGAGGAGGAGGCTGGCACTGAGGGAGAGGTGAGATGAGGAGATGGGGAAGGAGGACGAGGAGATGGGGAAGGGGGGAAGAAGAGAAGGGGGAGGGGGGACGAGGAGAAGGAGAAGGTTGGCACTGAGAGAGAAGAGGAAGAGGAGGAGGTTGGCACTGAGAGAGAAGAGGAGGAGGAGGTTGGCACTGAGAGAGAAGAGGAGGAGGAGGTTGGCACTGAGGGGGGAGGTGGAGGAGGAGGTTGGCACTGAGGGGGGAGGTGGAGGAGGAGGTTGGCACTGAGGGGGGAGGTGGAGGAGGAGGTTGGCACTGAGGGAGAGGAGGAGGAGGAGGTTGGCACTCAGGGGGGAGGTGGAGGAGGAGGTTGGCACTCAGGGGGGAGGTGGAGGAGGAGGTTGGCACTGAGGGAGAGGAGGAGGAGGAGGTTGGCACTCAGGAGGGAGGTGGAGGAGGAGGTTGGCACTGAGGGAGAGGTGGAGGAGGAGGTTGGCACTCAGGGGGGAGGTGGAGGAGGAGGTTGGCACTCAGGGGGGAGGTGGAGGAGGAGGTTGGCACTAAGGGGGAGGTGGAGGAGGAGGTTGGCACTCAGGCGGGAGGTGGAGGAGGAGGTTGGCACTCAGGGGGGAGGTGGAGGAGGAGGTTGGCACTCAGGGGGGAGGTGGAGGAGGAGGTTGGCACTCAGGAGGGAGGTGAAGGAGGAGGTTGGCACTCAGGGGGGAGGTGGAGGAGGAGGTTGGCACTAAGAGCGGAGGTGGAGGAGGAGGTTGGCACTCAGGCGGGAGGTGGAGGAGGAGGTTGGCAGAGAGGGGGAGGGAGGAGGCAACTCACCTGGAGGTGTCTTGTGTTGCGGAGGGGCTCAGTCTGCTGGTGTGGTCGTGGGTGTGGCAGTGGCGGTGCTGAAATGAGGCAATAGTAAATTATATACCTATTAACTGGACACTCACACACACACACACACACACACACACACACACACACACACACATTAACATAATACTACATACTGTTTATATCATAACGTTACCTCACTCTTCCTACCAGCACACCATGTTATTACACACACATACACACACACACACACACACACACACACACACACACACACACACATTAACATAATACTACATACTGTTTATATCATAATGTTGCCTCACTCTTCCTACCAGCACACCATGTTATTACACACACACACACACACACACACACACACACACACACACACACACACACACACACACACACACACACACACACACACACACACACACACACACACACACACACACACACACACACACACACACACACACACACACATGTACAGCTTAACATAATACTACATACTGTTTATATCTCATAATGTTACCTCACTCTTCCTACCAGCACACCATGTTATTACACACACATACACACACACACACACACACACACACACACACACACACACACACACACACACACACACACACACACACACACACACACATACACACACACATGTACAGCTTAACATAATACTACATACTGTTTATATATCATAACGTTACCTCACTCTTCCTACCAGCACACCATGTTATTACACACACACACACACACACATACACACACACACACACACACACACATACACACACACACACACACACACACACACACATACACACACACACACACACACACACACACACACACATACACACACACACACACACATACACACACACACACACACACACACACACACACACACACACACACACACACACACACATACACACACACATGTACAGCTTAACATAATACTACATACTGTTTATATCTCATAACGTTACCTCACTCTTCCTACCAGCACACCATGTTATTACACACACACACACACACACACATTAACATAATACTACATACTGTTTATATCATAATGTTACCTCACTCTTCCTACCAGCACACCTTGTTATTACACACACACACACACACACACACACACATTAACATAATACTACATACTGTTAATATCCCATAATGTTGCCTCACTCTTCCTACCAGCACACCATGTAATTCCATTTCAGGAGTGGTGCATCAGTGAAGGGGTTCAGGCAGACTGTATGCCACTCCTTCAGGGCCAAAAGTCTATCCTAAACTATATAAAGTCATATGGAAACAGCAACACCAAAATATCTGACGGCACCATTACGTGAGAGAGACAAATGAGAAGTGATGGAGCGAGGTGGTGTTGATGTGGAAGTGGTAAGCACATTAAAAGATGTACTGTGGGAAGCACATTAAAAGATGTACTGTGGGAAGCACATTAAAAGATGTACTGTGGGAAGCACATTAAAAGATGTACTGTGGGAAGCACATTAAAAGATGTACTGTGGGAAGCACATTAAAAGATGTACTGTACTATGAGATGGTCTGGCCAAGTGGACAGGAGGGAGAAAGAACACTGCCTACAAGTGTGTGTCAGCGAGGTGACACGGGAGGCTGAGGGAATGGACGACCCAGGATGAGACGGAGGGATGGCATACAGACGCAGCCGAGGGAGGGATGTGTGAGTTGGAGAGAGGTTACCGGTAGTCAGATGGCGGACGACAACGCGTTTGTAGCCAACCCTGACGGGATTCAAGCGTGTAGCGATAGATAGATAATTAGACATAAATAGATGTAGACATAGACAAACATAGAAAGAGACATGCAGGAGACACAGGCAAAATAATATATAGTGTGACGGGAGTCCAACCCAGGCTGCTCTAAGCTTATATCAATAAAGATAAATATTACAAGTACTGCTATAATGTAGCATTTACTTTACTCTTGCTAACCCAGGCTGCTGTAAGCTGATATCAGTAAAGATAAATATTACAAGTACTACTATAATGTAGCATTTACTTTACTCTTGCTAACCCAGGCTGCTCTAAGCTTATATCAATAAAGATAAATATTACAAGTACTGCTATAATGTAGCATTTACTTTACTCTTGCTAACCCAGGTTGCTGTAAGCTGATATCAGTAAAGATAAATATTACAAGTACTACTATAATGTAGCATTTACTTTACTCTTGCTAACCCAGGTTGCTGTAAGCTGATATCAGTAAAGATAAATATTACAAGTACTACTATAATGTAGCATTTACTTTACTCTTGCTAACCCAGGTTGCTGTAAGCTTATATCAGTAAAGATAAATATTACAAGTGCTGTGAAGAGTATGTACGAGGGAGCTAAGGCTACGGTGCGAGTGGATGGTGAGCTGAGTGAGTTCTTTGATCTCAATGTGGGACTGAAACAGGGGTGTGTAATGTCTCCTTGGCTGTTTAATATATATATGGATGGGGTCGTAAAGGAGGTACAAGGTAGGGCAGTGGATGTGGGGGTGGCCTTAATGAATGAGGGTGAGATTTGGAAGCTTCCGGTGTTGCTGTTTGCTGATGATACAGTATTGTTGAGTGAAGATGAATGGGAGTTGCAAGGTTTGGTGAATGAATTTGGGACAGTGTGTAGGAGGAGGAAGCTGAAAGTTAATGTAAACAAAAGTAAAGTTATGGTGTTTGAGAGGAATGAAGTCACAGAGTGTGCAGTGAGGTTGGATGGTGAGGATATGGAGAATGTGAGTGCATTCAAGTACTTGGGTAGTGTGATGAGTAAGGATGGAACTTTGGGGGATGAAGTACGTGAAAGGGTACAGCAGGGAAGGAAGGTTGTTGGCACACTGAAAGCAGTGATGAGAAATAGGGAGGTGAGTATGGAAGTTAAGAAGTCATTGCATGATGGTATTGTGATCCCTACCCTGACGTATGGAAGCGAGGCGTGGACCTTGCAAGAGGGGAACAAGTCAAGAGTGAGAGCAGTGGAAATGAGTTACTTGAGAGGAGCATGTGGAGTGACATGGAGGGACAGGTTGACGAATGAAGAAGTGAAGGAACGTTGTGGGATAGATGTGGATGTGGTTGAAAAGATTAGGAGAAATACACTGAGGTGGTTTGGACATGTGGAGAGGATGGAGAATGAAAGACTGACTAAGAGGGTGTATGTAGGTGAGGTGGAGGGAGGGAGAGGGAGGGGTAGACCGAGGATGAGGTGGAGGGATGGAGTTGAGAGGTATATGAGGGAGGGGGGGATGAGTTGGGGGGAGGGGAGTCAAATGGTGGGTGACAGAGTGACTTGGAGGCGTTTTGTCTGCGGCCACCCTTTGCGGGATTAGGGCGTCGGGCTATAGATAGATAGATAGACTACTATAATGTAGCATTTACTTTACTCTTGCTAACCCAGGTTGCTCTAAGCTGATATCAGTAAAGATAAATATTACAAGTACTACTATAATGTAGCATTTACTTTACTCTTGCTAACCCAGGTTGCTCTAAGCTGATATCAGTAAAGATAAATATTACAAGCACTGCTATAACCTATCATTCATTTTACTCCCGCCACCTTCACACGATTTTACTTGTTACTGGGGCTGGTCTTCTCTAGGGTTTCGTAGCACATTTTACGAAGTAATTTATTCCGGTATTACATGTTAGCCTTCTTTTGTATGTTATTTATCTCGTTTGGCAGCAATTTTTGTATTAACATTACGAGAAGATAATGAGGCATAATGAGCAGAGTACATCAGTATGGATGAAGTGTTATAAAACAATTATATTACACCTAAACATTACAGTATATGCTATTTGTTATTATAGTATAGATATAGTTGGCGTCAGTAACTTAAAAGATGCTACTGAGGTGTAATGTGCAGAATAAATAGCTAAGGAAAACGTGTTACCTATCTCCAGGGCCACTAGGAATACGAGGGTGAGTCTGCGTTGCCATGGATACCACTGGTCTTACCCCTCACAACAGCGACCTTCCTACCATCCTCACTCCGCGGTGACCAGCATAAAAATGACGATATTTCCACTGCTTTATCGCGTAGGACTGTTTCCTTGGTGCAGACGGGTGGCTGTACCGATATTACAATACCCACATAGCTTAGTTCTCGCCTGTATTGTCGAATAATTGTATTTAAAGCTAAAATGATGTGCATACCAATGTTACCAACAGTACAAGTACCCTTGGCCTCTGATTTCCGTTCCAGATTAAAGGAATATTATAAAGACTGCTAGTTTCTCTTACATATTTCGTCCTTGCTGTCTTAGCGGTCATAATTCAAAACCATTCTGTGAGATATTCGTGTCTCTCTGTTAACTGAATTACTGACATGCAACTTCCGGAGACACCCTGTGATCTGGCAACTGTGTGGGGTGATGCGAGGCTGCCATGGCTGTAGCACCGTAGTCGTAAATGATCTTAACCATTTCTTACGATAAATATTCCTTGACGGAAGTAAATCGGTATCAGAAATCGGTGTGTATGGAGGTATTTCCAGCTAAATATTCAGCCTGGTTTGGTGGTGAAGTGTTTGGGGGATATACCAGTGAAAACAAAAGGCTCCTGTACACAGGTAAAGGTGAGAAATGTTATGAATATTACGTCATATTTTGTTAGAACTTAATGTGTCACGTCAGCTAATGTGGTGCTAATGTGCACTTGATGTCTGCCTTAACTTCACTACATAACTACACCCAAATTGGCAAGTTTCTCAATCACATCAGTTGATAATAATAATACAAAATAGATCAACGGCGCTAAGGTAAAATTAGTTTAATTCTGACGTCATTTTTAGGGTGTTGTTGGTGAGAGTGTCAAGTTGTAACACTAAGAAGAGAAACCCTTGCAAGTAACTAATTGGCTGATCTAAGTTTGTCTCTTGTATCATTATTAGGTCATTCTGGAGGCTGGTAGTCCGCCTGAAGATGGTACACACTGGCCTCTTGGCCTATACAAGCAATAGCACAAAATTATCTCTTAAATGAAAGAAATCGCCAAGATATCACTCTTGTAATTTCTGTGTTGCGTTGGTCTCCCTGGCCCAACATGGATGCCAAAGACTGCAGATTCTAGCTTCATAATTTCAGCAGCAAGATCCACAACAGGGGTTGTTTTTTAACGCTGCTTGAGGTGTTTGTCGCTGATAATATATGGTAATTAACCGTACTGATGTGCTGCTGTGGCTGTGTGTGTGAAAATAAAGTCATAGGAGAGTGTAGTTCAAACACGCAGGTTATCTAACCTCGTTGAACTGAATCAATGAATCAGCTCGACCAAAGACATTTGTCAGTTCAACCAACACCTCGAGGTCTCACAACACCACGCAGTTCCCAGATCCAGGTGTGCTGGCCATTTACCAAATTTGATTTTATTATAATAGGAGTAGTTATATAATTAAGGGAAATGGCATAAAAATAGTCGTTATTGAAAATATTAAACTTTCATGAACCCTAAGTTGACTAAAAACAAGAAGCCTCAGTAATTTTGCTATGAGTTAAGATTGACTCGGCAGGCTACTGGTCTTATTATACTTGAGAACACTGTGTAGCATATTATTTTGCTGTAAATAATATTTATCCTCAACGACTGTAATAAATAAGTGGTGTAAGTATTGTACTATCCATACACCCACCCTCCTGCCCCAAAGAAACAGCCGAAAAAGATAAAATAATGGAAATATCGTCATTTTTATGTTGGTCACCGACGAGAGAGGATGACGGGCGTCGCTCTGTTGGCGGGAAAACGAGTGGTTTCCATGGCAACGCAGACTCAACTGGCACATGGAAATTATTTGCTGTTTTGGGAACGTGTGCTTGATTTACGACATAAGTGGCTTAGTGGTAAAGACAGTAACATAATAATTCAATGTTTTACGACATAAGTGGCTTAGTGGTAAAGACAGTAACATAATAATTCAATGTTTTACGACATAAGTGGCTTAGTGGTAAAGACAGTAACATAATAATGTTTTACGACATAAGTGGCTTAGTGGTAAAGACAGTAACATAATAATTCAATGTTTTACGACATAAGTGGCTTAGTGGTAAAGACAGTAACATAATAATTCCATGTTTTACGACATAAGTGGCTTAGTGGTAAAGACAGTACCATAATAATGTTTGACGCATTACTTTGACAATATAAGCCTTCAATATCCCTTGAACCACAAACCTGAGTTGCTTTCCTTTGCTTGTCAGACCGATGTGGGATGACAGTATTGCTGTTTAACTTGGCACCACTGTAACACCAATACTTTTGCCTTTAATATACTTATTTAGGTATAAACGCGATACATAAATGATGCCAGTGTTGTAATGACCCTGTACCCACTCCCCTGTACCAAACACACGTGGAAGTTACATTTGTGGAAATATCGTCATTTTTATGTGGGCCACCGAGGAGACAAGATGAGGGGCACCTCTCTCTCTCCCTCTCGCTCTCTCAGGGGTTCCTAAATAGGTTGGCGGTGGGGGGATCTGGATATTCTATAGGGTGCTTAAACAGATAAAGCCACAATGGCCAAAGTGTCCTTTCTGAAGTGCTGTTCGTTATATAATGATATATTTACTGATCAAATGCTTTGGATTTTAAGTTGGGCTTATTAGGAATGGTGATTTTCTTTGAGATCTCATACATAATCATGCTACATAAAAATACAGCATGTAGCCTACAATATTCCTGAACTAGGCTATATAACAATGTCTATAACACCGCTACATTTCCTACCGTTACCCTGTACAAAGAACCGCTAAATGCAGCCAGACAACTTTACAACTGAATTACTGAAAATAGCTGCCACGGAAAAGTCCCCCCCCCCCAGAAGAACTGCTGACAGGGACGGTGGTGTTGGCGGGAAAGCCTATGGTGTCCATGGCAACGCAGACTGACGGTGGTACTCCAACTGGCTTTATTTCGCAACACCTCTACCTTGGCAACTTATTCTGCACTCCACACCTCAGTATCTTTATGCAGGTTACTGATGTAAACTATATGTATATTAAAACCATATAATTACTAAACAAGACAATGTTGAGGTGTTATAGGCAGAATAAATCGCTAAAGGATGGATATTAAGCCTACTATGCCACCTCAGCTAACTACTCATCACATTACACCTGGTTAATGTGTGTGTATGTGTGTGTGTGTGTGTGTGCGTGTGTGTGTGTGTGTGTGTGTGTGTAGGCAGAATAAACCTCTAAAGGATGGGTGTTAAGAAGCCTACTATGCCACCTCAGCTAACTACTCATCATATTACACCTGGTTAATGTGTGTGTGTGTGTGTGTGTGTGTGTGTGTGTGTGTGTGTTTTATAGGCAGAATAAATCTCTAAAGGATAGTTGTTACGAAGCCTACTATGCCACCTCAGCTAAGTACTCATTCTAAACCTGGTTAATGTGTGTGTGTGTGTGTGTGTGTGTGTGTGTGTGTGTGTGTGTGTGTGTGTGTGTGTGTGTGTGTGTGTGTGTGCCTTTAATACACTGCTAACTCACCTGCAGGCCCTTGTGTGTTGCGGAGACTGCTCAGGCTGCTGGTGTGGGCGTGGGGATGGCAGTGAGTGTGCTGAAATGAGACAGAGGAAGTAAGCATGTATATCTATTAATTAAACATGGAGTTAATTATCACACGTGTGTATACTGGCACTTACTACTTGACTACCCTCACAGCACACACACACACACACACACACACACACACACACTTGCACACATACTCTTAACATCTAGAATTACTACTACTACTACACTTTATTAATGTTTCACAGGAACGAACATACTTTTCCAGTTTATCTGACTATGTACCGTATAGACTTTTTATTGGCTATAATTAGATGTGTTGTATATGGTATGTATGGTATATGGTATGTATGGTATATGGTATGTATGGTATATGGTATGTATGGTATATGGTGTGTATGGTATATGGTGTGTATGGTATATGGTATGTATGGTATATGGTGTGTATGGTATATGATGTGTATGGTATATGGTGTGTATGGTATATGGTATGTATGGTATATGGTATGTATGGTATATGGTATGTATGGTATATGGTGTGTATGGTATATGGTGTGTATGGTATATGGTGTGTATGGTATATGGTGTGTATGGTATATGGTATGTATGGTATATGGTATGTATGGTATATGGTGTGTATGGTATATGGTGTGTATGGTATATGGTGTGTATGGTATATGGTGTGTATGGTATATGGTGTGTATGGTATATGGTGTGTATGGTATATGGTATGTATGGTATATGGTGTGTATGGTATATGGTGTGTATGGTATATGGTGTGTATGGTATATGGTGTGTATGGTATATGGTGTGTATGGTATATGGTGTGTATGGTATATGGTGTGTATGGTATATGGTGTGTATGGTATATGGTGTGTATGGTATATGGTGTGTATGGTATATGGTGTGTATGGTATATGGTATGTATGGTATATGGTGTGTATGGTATATGGTGTGTATGGTATATGGTGTGTATGGTATATGGTGTGTATGGTATATGGTGTGTATGGTATATGGTGTGTATGGTATATGGTGTGTATGGTATATGGTGTGTATGGTATATACAACAGTTTTGTTACATACAGCACCAAAATAACTTGGATGGACTGACCAATATAACTAATTGTCCAACACCGCCGCCAATGCCACCACCTCCTCAACCACTTATTAATTACAAATACTTCACATTTATTGCTGCCCCTGTTACTTTATCTCGGTGTGTGTGTGGGGAGGAGCAGACCCATCAAGCACAAGCAAGCAGGCGCCTTGTTGTGGCAAGCAGCGCCTGGCCAGGGTGGGAACAGAGTCCTTCCACATGGCGAGGTGCAGGTAAAATGGAGGAGGCATAGCCAAGAGGATATGCTTTATTTCGTAACACCTCTACCTTGGCCACTTATTCTGCACTCCACACCTCAGTACCTATATACATGTTACTGATGTAAACTGTATTAAAACCATATAATTACTAAACAAGACAATGCTGAGGTGTTACAGCCAGAATAAATCGCTAAAGGATGGGTGTTATGAAGACTACTTGATTGATTGATGGCCCAGGATGTCTGTCTTGCAAGGCTATTTCACGAAGCTCGGTGCCAGAAAAAGACAATACTGTGGCTGTACATCCTGGCCACAGCACTTCTTCGTGACTAGCATCATATTTTAATGCTGACCTACTGTTATAACTCAGCGTCAAGGTGGACAGATGGCAAGTTTAGGCCAAGTTGGAGTAGAAGGAGTATATATAGTTTATTATTATTATTATTATTATTATTATTATTAGTGTTATTATTATTATGTTATTATTATTATTATTATTATTATTATTATTATTATTATTATCAGTGTTATTATTATTATTATTATTATTATTATTATTAGTTATTATCATTATTATTATTATTATTATTATTATTATTATTATTCCTGCCACCTCCAAACGATTTTACTCCGATGTGACAAGAGCGAATTCTATAGGGAACACAGGAGACTCCGCAACACCTGCTACTTTGCGATAATTTTCCATATTACACCCTAACATTTATCCTTCCCATCACTAACATGACAGTTTTCATCGACAACATAAACAGGGAGACTGAGGTGTAACTAGCAGAATAAATCGCCAAGGTAGGGGTGTTACGAAATAAATGTTGGAATAAGACAGTGATTCTGCGTTACCATGGAGATCACCTCTCCTTGCTGGTATGAGAGAGAGAGAGAGAGGAACTAAGGCCTGGGATGATTTATAACTATGGCCCATGGGTGTTGTGAGAGCGTCAGGCTGGCATTTATAAAGGATCCTAACTAATCTACAGCATAAACTCAACGCCATAAGTTATCTAGTATGACAGGTGGTTTGTTTGTCATATTTTGTCACTGTAATATTGACTAATTAGTTTGTAAAGTGTTTGTTAGTTGCCTGAGTGATGCTAAGCGTCTATACAGGCAGTTATATACACAGTTCATGTTTAGAACAGTTTATAAATACAGCACAGGTTTTGGCTGAACTAAATCAGCGGGTTTGCCTAATGTGCTGGTAGTGTAGATAGGTTGTCTGTTTTAATCACACTACATAACTACCCAATAAATTGCCTCCTTCCTGCATACATAATTAACAGTAATAGCACAGAAATAAATCAAGGCAGCTAAAATACTATTACCATTAAAACAGTAAGTTGCATTGCTTGGTGGTGCTGTAGTAAAGACTGTCAGGTTTGGATACCAAGAACAGAAACAGCAGGTATAAGTTGACCTGAGCCTTTCCAATCACTTTACCTAGTATATTTTGTAGAGTCAAACTTAGCCTGACATCTGGCCTGTCTTGTCCTACCCTAACAAATGTTCTGTTCTCACACAGCATCAGTCTTGGCCTATCCTCTCCTATTTTCCCTTTCTGCACTACACCCTCCTTTCATCCACCACACCAACCACTTCACACCAACCATGCTTCGAACCTGCCAGTGCTCCAGCATTTTCCTAAATACTCGGGTTTAATTTACCCAACTGATGGTGCAATTAATGTTGTTACATGGCATGTGTTCACTTGGGTTCAGCCAGACAGCCGCATCAATGATAACTGCAGCTTAAACACACATTACCTGACGTGAAGGAAGCAGTTCAACCCAAACCTTGAACCTTTTCCAGCACAGACTGACACACAACAGTTGCCACATCAGCACTGCATTACCTGTTGACCAGCTGTGGATTTTACCACCAGGATAATAAGAAAATAAAGGAGATATACCATAGGAAATAGTGTTACTTGTAATATTAAGACCATACAAACCATCACTTTATTACAAACTAGGAAGTAAAGCTGTTTTTATTTGTCTTAAGAGTGTAACTGGGATGGTACGTTTCCTCCTTATATTGGCAATACTGAAAGACTATTATTTTTGGCCTAAATAATGTTGTTCAGGTACACAGGCGATACATAAGTGATCCAGTGTTGTAATAACCATATACACACCCGCCTGTACCAAAAACACACAGCTGACAGGGGAACTTAGTGAAATATCGCCATTTTTATGCTGGTCACCGCGGATTGAGGATGATATCTCTCTCTCTCTCTCTCTCTCTCTCTCTCTCTCTCTCTCTCTCTCTCTCTCTCTCTCTCTCTCTCTCTCTCGTTAGCCAGTAAGATGAAGTTGACGGGAAAGCAAATATCTCCATGGCAACGCAGACTCCCGGTCTTATTGCAACTGACACTTGAGAATTCCTAACACATCTTGCTTACCGACTTATTCCGCATATTAGACCTAGTTAGTGTGTTTGGAAGTTAGTGTATGAAACAAAATCTGAAACTAAATTATAGCAACGACTAAAATTACCGTCTTTGAAAGGAATGATGTCAGTGATGCTATACTCCTTCTACACTAACTTGGCCAAAAACTGCCATCACTCTACTCTGAATTGTGACTAGTAGCCAGAGATTAACACTAGTATATGATGCCAGTCACGAATAAGTGCTATGGAATGGCTAAGAGACACAGTATGATGCCAGTCACGAATAAGTGCTATGGAATGGCTGAAGAGAACACAGGCTGCACCTAAAAATGTCGTCTCTCCATCATGAATGCCAAGCTGTAATAATTATAGTTCCCCACTAGACTACGATGCTAGTCACGACGTGCAGCGAAAGGAATGTAGAGCCATGGCAGTCTTTCTCTGCCACTGAGCTACGTGAAATAAGCTACAAGATAACCAACACCTGGGCTAAGTTAAGATGAAAAACTCATGATGCTAGTCACGAAGAAGTGCTACGAAGGGGATGTAGGGCCACAGCAGTCTTTCTCTGCCATTGAGCTACGTGAAATAAGCTACAAGATAACCAACACCTGGGCTAAGTTAAGATGAAACAATGTCAGGAAGCTAGTCACGAAGAAGTGCTATGAGTACAGCCACAGCATTGTCTTTTTCTGCCAATCAGCTGTGTGAAGTAAGTTGTACAACGACGACAATCTGGGCCATGTTAAGGTGAAAGAACTATAGGCAATGTGTTACTCTGTGCACCAGGCCAACCCATCTCAGAGTACTATAACATAACAGCACAGTAATGTGTATATGTGTATGTATATGTATGTGTATGTATATATGTATGTATGTATATATGTACAGTCAATGTGTTATTCTGTGCACCAGGCCAACCATCTCAGAGTACTATGAACAGAACAGTATTGACGAAGGAGACAAACTGATTGCATTGCTGCTGAATCATGTATGTATATATATATGTATGTATGTATGTGCGTATGTATGTATGTATGTATGAATGTACAGTATGTATGTACGTACGATGTATCTGTATGTATGTATGTATGTGCGATGTATGTGTGTATGTATGTATGTACGATGTAAGTATGTGTAAGTATTAATGTACAGTATGTGTGTTTGAATGTATGTATATATGTATGTATGTGTATGTATGTAGTGTGTGTGCATGTATTTGTACTGTACGTATGTATGTTCTGTGTGTGTGCATGTATTTGTATGTATGTATGTATGTATAGTACGTATGTGTATGTATGTACAGTATGTGTGAATGTACAGTATATATGTATGATGTATGTATGTCTGTATGTATGTATATATGTATGTATGTATACAGTATATGTATGTACAGTATGTGTGAATGTATACTGTATATGTATGTATATATGTATGATGTATGTATGTATGTATGTATGTATGTGTGTGTATGTATATATGTATGTATGATGTATGTATGTATGTATGTATGTGTGTGTATGTATATATGTATGATGTATGTATGTATGTGTGTATGATGTATGTGTGTGTATGTATGTATGTGTGTATGATGTATGTAAGTACGATGTATGTACGTAGATGTCCACTACAAGCACTACACCATTTCTTGTTTACACACACACACTTTTTCAGCCACCTGCTACGTGAAATAAGCTGCAAAAAGACGAAATTTGCACCAAGTTAAAGTGAACCAACTACAGTCATCTTTCACGGTGATTATTTAGGGCAGCTTTCTCTTTGCCTGTCACCTGAGACACTGTACTACTGAGCAACACATCAAACCTTTACCCACACCACGTTGGTTTATTGTTGGAGGGACACAAGGCCAGAGTGAGAGCAGTGGAAACGAGTTATTTGAGAGGAGCATGTGCAGTTACATGGAGAGACAGACTGACAAATAAGGAAGTGAAGGAGCGTTGTGGTGTGGATGTGGATGTGTATGTATGCGTATATAAGTTTATGTATGTATATGTATGTTTTCATGTACAGTTACACGGAGAGACAGGCTCACAAATAAGGAAGTGAAGGAGTGTTGTGGTGTGGAAATGGATGTGTCTGTATGTGTATATAGCCTAAGTGTAGTTATGTGTATGTCTTTATGTGGAGTTACATGGACAGACTGACAAATAAGGAAGTGAAGGAGTGTTGTGGTGTGGATGTGGATGTGTATGTATGTGTATATAAGTTTATGTATGTGTATGTATGTTTTCATGTGCAGTTACATAGAGAGACAGACTGACAAATAAGGAAGTGAAGGAGTGTTGTGGTGTGGATGTGGATGTGTATGTATGTGTACAGTATATAGCCTAAGTGTAGTTATGTGTATGTTTTATGTGGAGTTACATGGACAGACTGACAAATAAGGAACTGAAGGAGCGTTGTGGTGTGGATGTGAACGTGATAGAAAGCGTTAGGAGAAAGACACTGCGGTGGTTTGGCCATGTGCAGCGGATGAGAGACCGACAAGGAGAGTGTATGTGAGTGAGGTGGAGGAGGAATGGGATAGGGAGGCCGAGGATGAGATGGAGGGATGGAGTGGAGAGGCATTTAAGAGAGTGGGGTGTGAGCTAAGAGGAAGGCAAGTGAAATGGCGAGGGACAGGGGGACATGGAGGCGATTTGTTTGTGCCATCCCTTACGGGAATAAGGCGTCTGGCAATAGACAGACAGATAGACTGACGTTTATTCTAATCTGATAATGATCCCTATGCCATTTCAGTTGGGTTGATAGCCAAGTGTAGTCAGTTTGGAGGGTTGATTTGACTAGTAACCAAGAAGATTGACATTACTCCATAACTAAGGCTCATCGAATTTCACGTAACCATGACCTAATACTGTATTCAGGTGGGGGGGGGGATGATCTGACTAGTAACCAAGGAGATTCACATTACCTCATAACTAAGGCTCATTGAATTCCATGTAACCACAACTTAGTATTCAGGGCGTGGAGGACTGATCTGACTAGTAACCAAGGAGACTCATTCGAATTTCACTTCACCACAACTAAGTATTCAAGCTGTGAGTGACCCTGTTCCCCAGATGAAAACAAACTGACATAGTAATATAAGATGATAATAATAATAATAATAATAATAATATAATCATCATCATCATCGTCATCATCATCCAGTCCTACATTGCCCCATGGAGAGCGTAGGAGGTCGGGACTAGGCAGTTGGTCCTGACATTTAAGATGAGAGTGACCAGCCTCACTCATCCCTGAGTGGCATTACATGAGCAATAAACCCCAACCATCCCTTGGATATAAACCTACACCGGCTCAATCCGATTGGAGCGCAATAATTACCCACTAAACCACCAGGAGCCAAAATTTGGTTATATGGTTACCATCCAGCGTAGTAAATGGTTTCCTGGTGCACAGGAAACCATATGGCTTGTCACTCAGTGTAGAGTCACCCACAGGCTGAAGGAAAAGGAAAGAATGAAGGAAAGAAAGACAGAAGAGGAAGTGTAAAGTCACCCGTAGGCAGAAGGACAAGGAAAGAATGAAGGAAAGAAAGACAGACGAGAGTGGAAGGAAAGAAGGATGGAGAGGAAAGGGCAGACACCCGAGAGCAGCACTACATCGAGTGAGTGGATGGTGAGCGCCCCCATATGATAATAATAATAATAATAATAATAATAATAGTAATATATACTGCAGGACACATTAACTGTATGAAAATTAGCTTATACTATACTACAACCATCATGCTAACTATCCTACTTAGCGATAGGATAAGGCAGCATCGAGAAACATTTATCTCTCTATCTCTCTATCTATCTATTGCCGGATTCAAACAGCCAGGGGGAACAAGGCGTCAGGGATGATGATGATGATGATGATGATGATGATGATGATGAAGAGGAGAAGGAGGAGGAGGAGGAGGATAATTGTGATGGTGGTGGAGGCGGTAATAATAATGATGATAGTATTTAAACAGAAATCGAGCTAGTAGAAATATCCGGCATTCTGTTGACATATGTACCTTTAAACACTAGATATACGAGTATGGACAGTGACACCAACAACATAATCACGATATATAAACACTAATATGCACAATTTATCTATGAACTATACTTGCCGTGGTAACACCTGGGCCTGCCATCGTCACTTCTCCATCAATCAAATTTGGTAACCATACTGCAGTTTCCTCTACTCTCTCTTACTCGTGGGCACTCTCACTAACGCTCTCTAAATCATATCTCTTAACCATGCTGCAGTTTCTCCTTCTTCTACTCTCTCTCTCTCTCTAACCCAGGCAGTTCCGGTCCATCAGCCGTGGGTAGAGCATCACTGCAGAGCTGGTGAAACTCGGCTAGCGGAACCCATAGACTTCATGGCCAGAACACCTGCTACTGCCTACGACCCGTTGAGGGGGGCATCTGACAGCAGATCCGAGTAGCTGGGAGCTCAGAAGATCAGGGGAACCGTGTGTTGGTTCAGCGTTAAGGCTGCGTACGGTTTCATCACGCGCCAGGACACTGGTGCTGATGTTTTCGTGCACAGTCGAATGATCGTTGCACCCAAAACACGGCACCTCCAGCACTCTCTTGGCGAGGATGAGACGGTGGAGTTCAGTTTCTCACAGTCTCCTAAGGGTCCTGAGGCCAGGGATGTCTCTGGGCCGGGGGGTGCTGCTGTGCAGGGCTCTGCCTATGCACGGTGACGTCCCACGGGCCGGGGACACCGGTCCAAGGGTCCTAGGTACTCTGGGGAGATGGACACCATCGTTGTGATGTGCATCGCAACGGCGAGGGCTTTCTGCGGTGATGACAGGGCGGCTCTGCGCACTCTCCTCCCTCAAATCATTGAGGAGAATGGTCTGCCCCGCCTTGCCATCCCCAAAAGCTTCGCCCTCAATGCCCGTCCCGCCACTCGTCTGGAGCACCGGCCCCGGCCACTGCAGCCAGTCCCACCCCACACGACACCGCGGAAATGGCTGCAGTTGGATGCTCCTCTCAACAGGGCGACTGCTATCCTCCCTAACGGCCCAGCTTCGACTATGGACCTAGATACGACCACCGCTGTGATCCACGCACCTCCACCAGCAGCTGGGTAGGGACGGAAGTCTACTCCCGACCCCTGATCTCCCAAGATCCAGTGGCACCTCCCCTCCCCACCAAGACCTGCTGCCTACGAACTCCAAGACAACACCATGGACAGAAGCGTAGTGGAACCTCCTACTGACGTAGCCAACGACCAACTCTCGTCTCCCCAGCACGCCAGCTTCGACCCTCTCCTGAACTTCGACACTGACCCCAAAGAAGTAGCCAACACTGCCTACGGGAATTTAAAGAGAAAACCCCCGACCTCTTCCGGAAACTAATGCAGTGAATACTTCCGGCTGTTGCTACTGAACCCACATTTCAACAGCAATCCACTCCACCAGCAGCTGTCCTTGAGCCCCATTAATTATTCAGATCTGCTCTGGCGGGCCCTTATTTGGCCCGGTCCTGCCAAGGGAGGTAAATCTAACAACAACAACTAACACAGGGGCGACCACTGACATCACTGTAACCCACCCAACCATCATATATATATATATATATATATATATATAACCCAGGGGCAACCACTGACATCACTGTAACCCACCCAACCATCATATATATATATATATAACCCAGGGGCAACCACTGACATCACTGTAACCCACCCAACCATCATATATATATATATATATATAACCCAGGGGCAACCACTGACATCACTGTAACCCACCCAACCATCATATATATATATATATATATATATATATATATATATATATATATATATATATATATATATATATATATATATATATATATATATATATATATATATATATATATATATATATATATATATATATATATATATATATATATATATATATATATATACAGTATGTATATATATATATATATATATATATATATATATATATATATATATATATATATATATATATATATATATATATATATATATATATATATATATATATATATATATATATATATATATATATATATATATATATATATATATATATATATAAAACCCAGGGGCGACCACTGACATCACTGTAACCCACCCAACCATCATGCCTTGCCAGTATTAGCAAAGAGCATATATATATATATATATATATATATATATATATATATATATATATATATATATATATATATATATATATATATATATATATATATATATATATATATATATATATATATATATATATATATATATATATATATATATATATATATATATATATATATATATATATATATATATATATATATATCACTGTATATATATATATATATCATATATATATATATATATATATATATATATATATATATATATATATATATATATATATATATATATATATATATATATATATATATATATATATATATATATATATATATATATATATATATATATATATATATATATTATATATATATTATATATATATATATATATATTATATATATATATATAATATATATATATATATATATATATATATATATATATATATATATGACAAAATGCAAAGGTCTATATATTTTACCGCTAGTACATAATAATAAATCTGTCCAATATATACAGCTTCCCAAAAACAAAAGTAAAAATCAAAGTCTATTACAAAGACAATGCTCACGGTAAGCATCAGGTGGCTGCCATGGTAACGAGTCGTCCATCTGGCCTTCTCCAATCAAGTTTGGCAACTATTCTGCACCAAACTGCTGCACACAACCACCATGCCACCTGGGGACAAATACCAACAGATAGAATAAGGTGTCACTGAACTGAATACTGGATTCCCAGCGCCTGTCAAACACCATATGGCACTAATTCACAGCCAAGACACATGATATGCAAAGGTAATATACTGGAGAAGACAGTAAGGGAGAGAATAATTACTAAAGGATGTTGACTACTTTATTACTGGATTCCCAGCGCCTGTCAAACACCATATGGCACTAATTCACAGCCAAGACACATGATAAGCAAAGGAACACAACACTGGAGAGAAGACAGTAAGGGAGAGAATAATTACCCGGTACTAAATGATGCTGACTACTAAAATGAATTCAATATTGCATTCCTAGCGCCTGTCAGGGATCATATGGCACTAATTCACAGCCAAGACACATGATAAGCAACGGAACAAATAACTGGAAAGAAGACAGTAAGGGAGAGAATAATTACCCGGTACTAAATGATGCTGACTACTAAAATGAATTCAATACTGGATTCCTAGCGCCTGTCAAACACCATATGGCAGTAATTCACAGCCAAGACACATGATAAGCAAAGGAACAAAACACTGGAGAGAAGACAGTAAGGGAGAGAATCATGACTAAAATAGATGTTGACTAATTACTGGAGGGTCTCAGTGTCAGGTAAAGGTTTAAAATAAATAATGAATTTTTCCCTGTAAAGGGGAATGTGGTTAAATCAGGGGAAACTTGGCAGTGCTTAGTAGTGGTGGTGGTGGTGGTGGTGGTGGTGGTGGTGGTGGTGGTAGTAGTAGTAGTAGTAATAGTGTTGTATAGCCATGTTCATCTGTTGTTTTTCTAAGTCCACCATTCTCCTTTCGGGGGGCAGGGCAGTAGCCGGGGGTGTTATTTAACCATGCAGTGTAGCCGCCCAGATATATCAGTGCCACCACATGAAGGCGTCCCTCTCCACCACCAAAGCAAAGCGGCAAACCAGCTTAATAGTTACAAATGGAACTGTATTAGGCTTTTTTTTTTCTGTAAATTGTTGTAAATATAACCCTTTCAATCTAGTGACATCTATCTATCTCTGTCTATCTATCTATTGCCACATGACTTAATCCTGTAAGGGGTAGCCACAGACAAAATGCCTCCACGTTGCTCTGTCCTCTGCCACTTGACTCCCCTCCCTCCAACTCACACCCCCTTCTCTCATATATTTCTCCATTCCATTCATCCATCTCATTCTTGGTCTCCACCTCACTCATATACTCTCCTCGTCAGTCTCTCATCCTCCATCCTCTCCACATGACCAGACATATGCTTCAGATTATTCTTGCTGCCTCAGGTGTTTATATTCAGCTTAGGACAGACTGGCGAGGTTAGATACAGTATAACCTTCTTTAATCCCTATACTATACCCGGGTGCAGTGGTGGGTGGTGACCACTATCATCCACTCACTTAATGTAGTGCTGCCTACTTCTTCTTTCATTCGTCATTCCCTATTTGTATCTGTACCACTATCACGCACTCACTTGATGTACTGCTGCCTACCTCTTCCTTCACCTGTCATTCCCTTTTTGTGTCTGCCCTCTTCTCTTCCTGGTTTTCCCATCCTTCCTGTTGCTTTTAATTAATCTTCTTTCCACTTCAAGTGGCTCTACACTGACAAGCCTACTGGTTTCCTATAACCAAGGAAACTTTTTACAATAGTGAGTGGTAACCATAACACCAAACAGCAGCATGATGTGCAGCCTACTATGGCGTAACCAAGGAAACCCTTTACAACACTGGGTGGTAACCATAACACCAAACAGCAGCATGATGTGCAGCCTACTATGGCGTAACCAAGGAAACCCTTTACAACACTGGGTGGTAACCATAACACCAAACAGCAGCATGATGTGCAGCCTACTATGGCGTCCCTGTTAACTGGATGCAGATGCAAATTCCGTCTGGCAACCCAACCTCCATACTCTTGCCCGCACCTGGCAGTGGCAAGGTGCTGTCCACTGCAAGGAAACATCGGTTCACTGCATGGCACGGACCTGCAGGGGGAGCTGCTTGCTTGCGATTGATAGGTCTAATCAATCAGACAGATCAGGGTTACTCAACAACTGTTCACGAGTAGTTTTAAACTGAATGAAGTGGTCCAGAGATACCAAGAACAAAATTTTAACTACATTAATGGACTGAAGGGGTTAATGTTGTCTTAAAGTACACAGTGGTGTAAAGATGACAAGAATAACACTGACAATGTCACTGGATTGAAGGGGTTAATGCTGTCTTAAAGTACACAGTGGTGTACACATGACAAGAATAACACTGACAATATGTCACTGGATTCAACAAGTGTACAACAAAAGACTGGAAAAAGGCCAACATATAACAAGGAATTAGTGTATTCTTCTCGCCTGACATCCATGTGACTTAACAACATTTGTTCTAACTTGCGAGGATTCCCAACCCTTTTCAGCTTGGTGATGGCCAGGTGTAGTCTAACAAGGGTGGATGGACTTAAACTGATACAAACATGGAGAGGCATTTTGTTTGACTATGTTGTAAGAATAAAAGTGCTTCATGAAAGACCTATGTTGCCTCCCAATATTCTCATGCGGATGTACCACCAACTTTAAAATCCCCAGCTCCAGGGATGAACATCCTCTCTCTCAAGCTAATGGAAGTGACAAAATGAAAAACAGAATATGTAAGGTGGTGTGTGGGATGAAGAGAAGACGAAAGGGGGTGCAAGGAACAGCATGGTGGAATGAAGGGGTGAGACAGGCTGTGGCGCAAAAGAAAAAAGCATATAGTGAGTGGATGGGAAGCAGAGGCATGGAGGAAGTTGAGAGACGGATGGGAGAGTTATATGTAGACAGGAAGAGAGAGGTGAAAAGATTATAATTATGTCCTGTGCTGCCATTCTCAACAGGGTTCAGAAAGACCTCAGCTTAACACACCAAGACACAACACTTAGGCACAGCAATTATCGATCTAAGTTGAATAAAATAACCTGGAGATGGCAAGAATAAACTAAAACATCATCGGAGTGAAGTGGCAAAGACGCTGACCTGGACTGACAATACACCACACTCAAAGACACTGATTTTCATGTAGGTCTATCTATCTATTTATTGCCAGACGCCTTAATCCCGTACTGGTGGCCACAAGTAAGTCGCCTCCATGTCGCCCTGTCCCCCGCCATTTCACTGCCCTGCTCCCAGCTCACACCCCCCTCTCTCATATACCGGTACCTCTCCCCGCCTCCATCTCATCCTCGGCCTCCCCCTCCCTCACCCCCACTCCACCTCACTCACATACACTCCCCTCGTTAGTCTCGTGCTCTCTAACCTCTTCGCATAGCCAAACCACCTCAATGTATTTCTCCTAACGCTTCCTACCACATCCACACCACAACGTTCCTTTCAAGTAGGAAATACAGACAGAGGGAGCCAGTTCCAGAGTTGACCTACTGCTTAAAATCACTTGGAGCCTGCCAGACTAAATTAAGGTGTCAGTGCACTAAGAAGGCTAAAAGACTCACCTTAATTCGAAAGCCACTACACTGGGGCCACTGGTTCTCTGTAACTTAGGCTGCCACGTACCGCTGCCTGACTCTGTATTCCTGTTGCCATCTTGCAAGTAACCCAAGTAACGCACTAGTAACAAGTAACATCGTACCTGCAAGTGAAAGGAACAATTAGTTGCAGGTGGGGGGAGAAAGTGACCAATATTACTCTTGTTATCATCAAAGAAAATACACCACATGTTGAGCCTGTACCGGTACCCCATGAAGAGTCCAAGAGGGGCCAAAATTGTTGTACAAGGCAGTATGTAAACAGAGCTTCACAAGACACTCACCTGCAATATCTGATGTGTTGTGGGCACAGCTGTGTGTGTGTGTGTGTGTGTGTGTGTGTGTGTGTGTGTGTCAGTAGGAGAGGAATATGATATACAATACACTGACAACACTAAGCCGTCGTTGCAACACACAAGAACCAGCCAGGTGGAGTAGCAGAGCAGCGTTATAAATGCACCACATTATTTTCACACAGGCCACACACCTCCAGTGAAATATTAGAGTACACAGTCACGTTGCCTATACTTTGCAATGCCTGCCCCAACCCAGCAGTGCTGAAAGCTATTTGCCTAATTACTGTACAAGATCTTTTGTGAATACCAGTAAGTATTATCCTCATCCAACTTTAAGCCCACAGTTCCCTTTATGACCTATCAATTCTTATCATTATCCCCTATTACCCGTAAGTTCGTTCTCTCTCTCTCTCTCTCTCTCTCTCCTGACGAAATTGTTCATATTGGGGTAGACTACCAATCAGTGAACAAATCCCGTGTGGCCTCATTATACGCAGGTGTGGTTCACACCAAACAGGTATGAACAATACCACAAACCCTACAAACCCCCGGGCCACACACCGCCCCAGCCTCTGATCCCCCCTCCCCCTAAATAGCCGCAAACATGGCTACTAAGCTGCCTCTTTGCAGGTTATTTTGCAATTTATGCAGATAATGAAATGGCAGGATTAACATACAACACGATGCCCGGTAGTAAAGTGCAATATGCAGACTAATTCGCTAAGGAAGAGGTGCTAAGAAACCCTTGTAAACTAACGACACTGTGCTAAGATGATAAACAGCAGACCAGGTAACTTTGGTGCAGTTACCACGTGTACCTGTCAGGTTGCCTTCACCCCTTCAACAACGTGACATATTGCAATGTATTCAGGCCAGCAGCCTGGGTCGCCATCACACCCTTATCACCTATTGCCCACAAAGCTTCACAAAACTGTCTCCAGGTGGCAAGAATGACACAAAAAATCGTCCAAGGAAATATATACATCAACAGATAAATGTAATCATTATGTTATGTGCTTCTTTAATCTGATCTCAGCATTATACTGTTGTCACTAACTTGGCCTACACCTGCTGTCTCTTCCTCGTGAACTGTGAGTTGTAAGGAGATTACCATCAGAACACGATACTAGTCATGAGGAAGTGCTATGGAAAGGATGCTGTTGGGACGCAGTTGTACAGATTAGCATGAGTATACGATGGTAGTCACGAAGAAGTGCTATGGATCTGATGTGGAGCCGCAGTATTGTCTTTTTCTGGCACTGAGCTGTGAAATAAGCTTCAAAGGCCAAGAGTGTGGTCCAAGTTAGAGTACAAATTGCAGCTTTATTCTTTGTATCAGTAACCGATGTTATTCCGCTTAGGAGACTCCATGGTAGTGTGGGGCTGCATGCAGGCTGTGTCTAACCCTTCCACTTACAAAACCCGTCTTGGCTAAATAAAGTGAAAAATAAAGTTATAATCGTCAGCAGGCAGCAGTAGTAAAGTGTTAGGGTGATCCCATTTGATCTAAACGTCTATCTATCTACTGCCAGACGCCTTAATTCCGTAAGGGGTGGCCACAAACAAATCGCCTCCACGTTGCCCTGTCCTCTACTATTTCATTGCCCTGCTCCCAGCTCACATCCCCCTCTCATATACCTCTCCATTCTACTGTATCCCTCCATCTCATCCTTGGCCTCCCTCTCCCTCTCCCTCCCTCCACCTCATTCATACACTCTCCTCGTTAATCTCTCGCTCTCCATCCTCTACACAAAGATAAAATCGTCAGCAGACAGTAATGGAAGTGTTACTGTGACTCCCTGCTCATCTAAACGTGAACCCGGTGGACTGCAGGATGAAGTTACCTCTCTGCAGTGCCACATCCTGCTGTCATGGGATAGGGATTGAGCAACGTATATATTAATAGTGGTACTGGCGTGGTTATATCAGTGCCACCACCTGCAGGCGTCCCTCCAACATGTCATCGGCTTCAGGAGCTATTTACGTGGAATCCTCTTCAAAAAAATACCCCAAAACCCACATCATAATAAAAAATAAAAAAAAAGACAATAACCAATAAATCGACGGAAATACATACGATTCTAAAAATGTCGGGGCAGAATGTTTACAAAATGTCGGCAAGGCCACGAAAAACACCGACATCCTTTAAATATCTGCAAACAACAATATTCTCCCACCAAACTACACTTATTTATCTCCACTACCTTGCATAACAACAGTAAGCAGAATTAAGTGGGGAAATTGGCTGTAAGTAAGGAAAATGTGGAGGCAGAGCAGGATACTTAACTTACTACGCCAGCCACCTTCAACGTCAAATCTTACAAGAATGTCAAATATCATCTCAATACACCCACTTTCCCTGACACACGTACACCCTAATAATCTCTACACCCTGATAATCTCTATCTAACAATAGTGAGTAGAACTGTGTCAGTAAATTAGATGGAAGCTGCCGAAACACGAATCAGAACAGGATACCTTAGCAGGCCTTCTTCGGCGTCTGTTCTTCCATTTACACCACCATTCCTTCAACCATCTCAAAACACGAATATTTCCTTCACATACTTATACCCTAGTAATCTCTATCAACTTATTTAATATTAACAAGCAGAATTATGCAGGTAAATCTGATGCTAGAGGTAAAATCATGGAAGTGGACCAGGATACTCACGACGCCAGCCTTCTTCACCATCTGCTTGAACTTTGTCGTCCTTTATAATCACGAAACACGAATACTCACTAGAAATGTTCACCTCTAAGTTATCTCCAATGCAATATCTAATTTTCACAGGCACAATAATACAAGTAAATTGACCGTAACCGCCTGAAAATGTGGAATCAAGGCAGGATACTCACTTCAACACTCTTAAATTTTCTCTCAAAACATGGCGTCGGTTACACTTACACTCCCAACGCCAACCTCGGAACTTCGGAAGTATTCATAAAGATCATAAACCAATTTCCGAGATTTAATATACCTTCACTGTTTTAAAAGCATTAGAAATAATTTTGTTTGGTTGATTATTTCGATTTTTATATTTTTTGGCTTGGTTGCGTTCAAACTGAAAGATAAACAAACAATTTTATACACGTGCACCGAACGCTCAAAACATTTATAATTTTGGAACCTTGCCTGCGTTTCCCATGTGATGCCCGCGAAGTTCAAATTGGTATCATGGTTTTGATCAATTCGCTGGTTTATATGCTAGTATCGCTGCTCTTATGATCGAATTAGCTGTGTAAAAGATTTATATGTTTACTTTATTTCCATGGATGCTAAGCTCTTGCCGGATATTATGGATTTCCTAACGGTAGAATGAAGCCAAGGTCAATAATTACGAACAAAATTCCCACATCTGGCATTTCCTATCTATTTTTCAAAATCTCTCCCCAAAATTAGTTTAAACCTCAGCAGTACTAAATGTTACCTTTTAAGAGACTTAGAGAGGAAGTCACGGTACAATTTTCTTTTGCTTCCCTTAGACGAATATAATGTATTGTGACAGATACCGCGATGCAGTGACAAATAGCAGGTGTAGTTACGTAGCGAGATTATTTAAGAATACACAAATTATATACTTATGCCTGTGTCTTGATGAGTTGTGTAATAGTTCGCTGTCGATCTTACACACCCTTCCCAGCACCTTACACACCCTTCCCAGCACCTTACACACCCTTCCCAACGTCTTACACCCTTCCCAGCACCTTACACACCCCAGCACCTTACACACCCTTCCC
>NC_137019.1:38493453-38499844 GCF_032717465.1 Coenobita brevimanus
GAGTGTTGTGTTGCTGTGGATGTAACTGAAAGTGTTAAGAGAAATACACTGAGATGGTTTGGCCAGGTGGAGAGGATGGAGGATGAGAGACTGACTAGGAGAGTGTATGTGAGTGAGGTGGAGGGAGAGAGACGGAGGGGGAGGCCAAGGATGAGGTGGAGGGATGGAGTGGAAAGATGGAAAATGAGAGACTGACAAGGAGAGTGTGAGTGAGGAGGGGAAGAGGGAGGGGAAGACCAAGGGTGAGGTGGAGGGATGGAGTGGAGAGATATGAGAAAGAGAGGGGGGGGTGAGTTGGAGGGAGGGCAGACAGAAGGTAAACAGGGTGACAGAGGCAGTTTGAGGAGTGTAAAGAACAGTAGCATAAAACACAGAGAGGGAAATGTTGAAGGACAGACGGAATGGCGTTGGCACGTGAATATACAGCATGTAGTGAGGCAGGGAGAGAGAGAGAGAGAGAGGGAGAGAGATGGCTAGTGAGAAGTAGATAGACTGATAGACAGATTGATAGAGAGAGAGAGAGAGAGAGAGAGAGAGAGAGAGAGAGAGAGAAGGGGATGGCTAGTGAGAAGTAAATAGACTGATAAATAGACAGATTGAGAGAGAGAGAGAGAGAGAGGAGGGGATGGCTAGTGAGAAGCAGATAGACTGATAAATAGATAGATTGAGAGAGAGAGAGAGAGAGAGAGAGAGAGAGAGGAGGGGATGGCTAGTGAGAAGTAGATAGACTGATAAATAGATAGATTGAGAGAGAGAGAGAGAGAGAGAGAGGGAAGGCTGGGAGGGACTGGAGATGCATTTAGAGATATGTAGGTTTGACGTCACACTGGCTTTACAGTAATTCCCCTTCCCCTCCCCTCCCCTTCCTCCCCTCCCCTCCCCTCCCTCCCCTCCCCTCCCCTCCTTTCCTCTTCTCTCCCTTCCCCTCTCCTCTCCTTCTCTCCTTTCCTCTTCTCTCCCTTCCCCTCCCCTCCGCTCTCCTCCTCTCCCTCCTGTATTTTTGCGACGCATATTACTTCTCTCTCTCTCTCTCTCTCTCTTCCTTCCTTTCTTTCTTCTTCCCTTCACTATTTTCTTCCGTCCTTCCTTCCTTCCTTCTTTCTTTCCTTCTTTCCTCCTTCCCTCTCTTCCTTCCTCCCTTCCTTCCATAGTTCTCAATGTTTCGGCTCTAAATCCTTTCCATGCACTTCTTCGTTACTAGCATCATATTCTAGTGTTAATCTGTTGTTCCGACTCAGCATTCAAGATGGAGAGATGGTGATGTTAGGCCAAGTTAGTGTGTGTGTGTGTGTGTGTGTGTGTGTGTGTGTGTGTGTGTGTGTGTGTGTGTGTGTGTGTGGCTGTAGAAATGTATGTTTGGATGTGTATATATTCGTGTGTGTATCTGATTATCATCCCCCATACACTCCACATGCCCAAACCACCTCAATCTACCCCTCCTCATCACAGCACCAATACACTCCAGTCCCATCCTTCCTCTCAGCTCTTCCATCGTAAACCCTGCCTCCGCCCCCCCCCCCCAGGCCTTGCACTCAGGGACGCACTACACATCCACCTAATCGTTGTCATTTTCGTACGTTTGAGTCTGCGAATATCCTCTTTTTTTACTGCCCAGGTCTCACTGCCAAACAGCATTACACCTCTAACACGCTGCATACAAAGACCCCTTAGCACGGAGGGAGAGCCCTCTCCACGTTAGGAGGGGCAACAGCTCCCTGAACTTCTTCTAACCTCTCCTCACTCTAGCCACAGAGCTAGCTCCTGCCCCACCTCCAGCACAAATAACAAAACTCTTCCACACACTCAAGAGACTCACCAGCAGGATCAGTCCTTTCATGCCTGACAGTCCCCACCTGCCCTCCCCGACACACCGCACACATGAAATCAGTATTATCTTGCAGTCTACCTCTAATACCACTACATCTCTTATGCACCCATTTATCACAAACACTGCATTATCTTGCAGTCTACCTCTAATACCACTACAGTACATCTCTTATGCACCCACTTATTACAAACACTGCATTATCTTGCAGTCTACCTCTAATACCACTACATCTCTTATGCACCCACTTATTACAAACACTGCATTATCTTGCAGTCTACCTCTAATACCACTACATCTCTTATGCACCCATTTATCACAGACACTGCATTATCTTGCAGTCTACCTCTAATACCACTACATCTCTTATGCACCCATTTATCACAAACACTGCATTATCTTGCAGTCTACCTCTAATACCACTACATCTCTTATGCACCCACTTATCACAAACACTGCATTATCTTGCAGTCTACCTCTAATTTGCAGTCTACCTCTAATACCACTACATCTCTTATGCACCCATTTATCACAGACACTGCACAATATAGAATTACTTCCCACGCCCATGTGTCAGATCGCACATGGCCACTCTCCCTCTTCCTTTACAGTACCGCCACCAACCATAGATACCATCACTTTTGTTTTATTTGCATTTACTCTTAAGCCCTTGTGCCTCATACCTTGTCTCCACTTTCTAAATCTTTCCTCCTCCTCCCTTTCGTTCTCTGCAATCAGCACAAAATCATCAACACAACATCTCCCACGGGAGTCCCTTTCTGAAGTCACGTGAGAGGGCTTCAAGTACCATGACAAACAACAAGGGGCTCAGGACTGACCCCTGATGCACACCATCATTCACTGGAAACTCATCACTCAGATCTCCATTCACCCTTACCTCGGTGTGAGTACCCACATACATAGCCATAACCACCCTAACCAGCCACTTCTACATCCCAGGCTTTCTCATTGCCTACTTCACCACCTCCCTAGAGGATCCAAACATTTGCTATTATTATTATTATTATTATTATTATTATTATCATCATTATTATTATTATTATTATCTGTGGCACCGCATGAAGGGGACCCAAGGAAAGGCTAATGTTTGCTTCCATGTTTACTGACTGTATGTGCTGGAGGTGCGGCGTGACTGGCAGTGTGTGTGTGTGTGTGTGTGTGTGTGTGTGTGTGTGTGTGTGTGTGTGTGTGCTTGTATATACCGGTATCTGTTTGTATGACTGTGGATATGTATGTATGTATGTATGTGTTTATGTCTGTTTGCATACGTCTGTCTCTGTGTGGCTGTGTGTATGCATGTATGAATGTGTGTGTGTAAAGGTATGCACATGAGTATATATGTGTGTGTACGTACGCACATGTGTGTATGCATGTAAGCAGCCAGTGGGTTTTCGCCTTGACTCCAAACATCACCTTAAATTCCTTCAAGATTACCGGTATATTCCCTAACACCACTTCCTTACCGATTTATTTTTGGATACGGCTGGGTAACATCGTTTTGTATGTTATTTATGCAGAGTGTGGTGATATTGGAAGGATTTAAGGAACACAGACGAGAACGGCAAGGTGAACTAAACAAAATAAATCGCCGTGGGAGAGGTGTTAGGGAGCTTCCTTAACCAGCGAGGAGACGGGTGGATACAGAGAGAGAGAGAGAGAGAGAGAGAGAGAGAGAGAGAAGGAAACAGAAAGGAAGAAATGAATGAAGGTGAAAGGAAAAAGGGAGAGAGAGAGAGAGAGAGAGGAAGCACTTCTTCATGACTAGCATTGAGGTGGCTTTAATCTGTTATTACAGACTGAAATGAACAGCTAATAGTGAGGCGTTAAGTACAAGACGGTGTTTGAGGGGGACGCCTTCACGTGGTGGCTCCAATATGACACACACACACACACACACACACACACACACACACACACCATGCGAAAGGGGAGGAGAAGAAAAGGGAAGGGAGGAAGGAGGGGGTGACAAAGGGGAGAATGGAAAGAGAGAAAGAGAAGGATGGGGTGGAGGAGGGAGGAAAAGCGAAAGGGAGAAGGGAGGATAGGGAAGGGAGGAAGGAAGAGTGAGGAGTAGGATGGGAGGAAGGAAGATAGGAAGAAGAGGAAGGAAAGGAAGAGGGAGGGAAGGAGGAAGAGGAAGAATGGGGTAAGTTAAGTAGGCAATAATGTGCTACTAGTACTAGTAGTAGTAGTGGTAGGGTGAAGAGTGCAGGATGGCATCTACTACTGGTAGGGTGAAGAGTGCAGGATGGCATCTACTACTGGTAGGGTGAAGAGTGCAGGATGGCATCTACTACTGGTAGGGTGAAGAGTGCAGGATGGCATCTACTACTGGTAGGGTGAAGAGTGCAGGATGGCATCTACTACTGGTAGGGTGAAGAGTGCAGGATGGCATCTACTACTGGTAGGGTGAAGAGTGCAGGATGGCATGATATAAGGCAGTCACTGGTGTATACAGACATATAAGGCCATGATATAAGGCAGTCACTGGTGTATACAGACATGTAAGGCCATGATATAAGGCAGTCACTGGTGTATACAGACATGTAAGGCCATGATATAAGGCAGTCACTGGTGTATACAGACATGTAAGGCCATGATATAAGGCAGTCACTGGTGTATAGTGACATGTAAGGCCATGATATAAGGCAGTCACTGGTGTATACAGACATGTAAGGCCATGATATAAGGCAGTCACTGGTGTATACAGACATGTAAGGCCATGATATAAGGCAGTCACTGGTGTATACAGACATGTAAGGCCATGATATAAGACACAGTCACACTGGTGTATACAGACATGTACAGGCCATGATATAAGGCAGTCACTGGTGTATACAGACATGTAAGGCCATGATATAAGGCAGTCACTGGTGTATACACAGACATGTAAGGCTGCATGACATAAGGCAGTCACTGGTGTATACAGACATGTAAGGCCATGATATAAGGCAGTCACTGGTGTATACAGGACATGTAAGGGCCATGATATAAGGCAGTCACTGAATTGTATACAGACATGTATCAGGCCATGACATATAAGGCAGTCACTGGTAAGTATACAGACATGTAAGGCCATGATATAAGGCAGTCACTGGTGTATACAGCACATGTAAGGCCATGATATAAGGCAGCTCACTGGTGTATAGAGCCATGTAAGGCCATGATATAAGGCAGTCACTGGTGTATACAGACATGTAAGGCCATGATATAAGGCAGTCACTTGGTGTATACAGATACATGTAAGGCCGAGTGATATAAGGCAGTGCACTGGTGTATACAGACATGTAAGGCCAAGAAGAAGTAAGACAAAAGAGAAGCAGTCATGCTGACTTAACCCTACACTTAACCTACATACACATACATACACGCACACACACACACATTCACACAGAGTGTATGTATGTGAGTAGTCTGTGAACTGTACGTGAGTGTGTGTGTATGTGTGTGCGTGAGTGTGAGTGTGTGCGTGTGAGTGTGAGCGTGTGTGTGTGTGTAGCTGTGTTCCCTGAAAGAATGTCACACGCACTGGGACTGTCCCTCCATGGAGGTACACTCCACTGAGAGTGTACCTCCATGGAGGTACACATCAGTGGGTGTACCTCCATGGAGTAAGATCTGGCAGGTACTTCCATGGAGGGTACACCTCAGTGGGTGTACCTCCATGGAGGGGTACATGCGAGTGGAATTGTACCTCCATGGAGGTACACCTCAGTGGGTGTACTTCCATGGAGGTACACCTCGGTGGGTGTAGCTTCCATGGAGGTACACCTCCAGTGGGTGTACCTCCATGGAAGATGAAGTCCAGTGCGTGTGTCATATTTTCGGGAACACAGCCACACATACACACGCATACACACTCAACATGCACACACTCACACGCACACATACTCTCACCCACACACACACACACACATACACACACACACACATGCACACTCACATACATACACTCACACATTCACACACACACACATACTCTTCACGCAAACTTTCACCAATGCATTTTGTCCTGCCCCGCCCTCAGGGGCCTACGGGAGTCACAGATCACACCCACTGCCCGCGCATTGCGTCTTTTGAGGGTGGGAGGCAGGGCTGGTGGCGTGGGGTGGGTGGCGTGGTGGGTGGCGTGGGGGGTGGGTTCCTTGCCGATGTTGTGGTGGGTTTCTTAATAGATGTTGTAGGGGTTCTTGCCAATGTTGTGGTGGGGTTCTTTGCCGATGTTGTGGTGGGGGTTCTCGCTTATGTTGTGGTGGGGTTCCTTGCCGATGTTGTGGTGAGTTCCCTTGCCGATGTTGTGGTGGGGTTCTTTGCCGATGTTGTGGTGGGGTTCCTTGCCGATGTTGTGGGGTGGGGTTCCTTGCCGATGTTGTGGTGGGGTTCTTGTCGATGTTGTGGTGGGGTTCCTTGCCGATGTTGTGGTGGGGTTCTTGCCGATGTTGTGGTGGGGTTCTTGCCGATGTTGTGGTGGGGTTTTGCCGATGTTGTAGGGGTTCCTTGCCGATGTTGTGGTGGGGTTCCTTGCTGATGTTGTGGTGGGGTTCT
>NC_137019.1:38499944-38519944 GCF_032717465.1 Coenobita brevimanus
TGAGAAAGTGGGTGAGTGAGTGAGTGAGTGAGTGAATGAGAAAGTGGGTGAGTGAGAAAGTGGGTGAGTGAGTGAGTGAGTGGGTGAGTGAGTGAGTGAGTGGGTGAGTAAGAAAGCGAGTAAGTGGGCAAGTGAGTGAGAGTGAAGGGCGATAATGGTGAAGCGATGGACACAAACTTTATAGATTGGCTTAATGTTTCCTTTTATGGCTACTGGACAGTCGATCTAGCTTTGACGTACGCTACTGTCACGTATAAATGGTGTGTTTTAATATCTATATTATAATGACCTGATTCCTGTATGTTTGGTTGTTACCATCACACACCAAACACCACCACATGTAGCGCCGTGTTTGCTAGAACAAGGTACTATTAAAAGATTCTGACTTGAAGACTAAAACCATTTCCAGTCCAATCGGGCCACCGGTTCCACTCCATGTCAAAGTCATTTCCTATCTTCAGTCAGTAATGCTAATGTACAGTAAATGGCTGTCAGTAAAGAAGTATTAATGCCTATTTAATAAATATGGATATTATAAGTGAGTAATAAAGTCAAAGGTAAAGACATAAGTGACGAGCTCAATGCAGGGATCCAGGCCATCCCTGGATATGGGGTGGTCTAGGGGCAGGGCAGCCAGACTCTCCACTGATGTGTGATGCCGTGCTGTGGAGTTCAGGACAAACCTTTGAGTTATTGCGGCAGATATCAGGTTCTGGAGGTCTCTGATCAGGATGGTCTAAAAAATATTTGTGCGCAATCCTGAGTCGCGAGTTAAACTGTTTCTTTTTCCAATTACTGCGCTAGGTCTTAGTCAAACCCATGGGGGGCACCTCAGTAATTGGGAAAAGTTCATTATATTTCTGCAGTAGGTGCATTGACGATTCCCTATGCATTTTATTTTCTGCATACCTACGCTAATTTCTGGTCGATCCCGTCTTTTCTGTGAAGACATCTCTATGTATATCACTCATTTGGCCGACCTTTACTCTTTCCTCACCATGCTCGTGAGCCAGGACAGGAGTGGGTGCCCGCTTGCTACTCCTTTTCCTCACCATGCTAGTGAGCCGGGACAGGGTGGGTGCCCACCTGCTCCTTCTTTTCCTCAAAATGCTCGTGAGCCAGGACAGGGTGGGTGCAGGCCTGCTCCTCCTTCTCTTCACCATGCTCGTGAGCCAGGACAGGGTGGGTGCCCACCTGATCCTCCTTTTCCTCACCATTCTCGTCAGCCAGGACAGGGTGGGTGCCCGCCTGCTCCTCCTTTTCCTCACCATTCTCGTCAGCCAGGACAGGGTGGGTGCCCGCCTGCTCCTCCTTTTCCTCACCATGTTCATGAGCCAGGACAGGGTGGGTGCCCGCCTGCTCCTCCTTTTCCTCACCATGCTCATGAGCCAGGACAGGGTGGGTGCAGGCCTGCTCCTCCTTTTCCTCACCATGCTCATGAGCCAGGACAGGGTGGGTGCCCGCCTGATCCTCCTTTTCCTCACCATGCTCATGAGCCAGGACAGGGTGGGTGCCCGCCTGCTCCTCCTTTTCCTCACCATGCTCATGAGCCAGGACAGGGTGGGTGCCCGCCTGCTCCTCCTTTTCCTCACCATGCTCGTGACCCAGGACAGGGTGGGTGCCCGACTCCTCCTCTTTTTCCTCACCATGCTCATGAGCCAGGACAGGGTGGGTGCCCGCCTGCTCCTCCTTTTCCTCACTTTGCTCGTGAGCCAGGACAGGGTGGGTGCCCGCCTGCTCCTCCTTTTCCTCACTTTGCTCATGAGGCAGGACAGGGTGGGTGCCCGCCTGCTCCTCCTTTTCCTCAAAATGTTCATGAGCCAGGACAGGGTGGGTGCCCGCCTGCTCCTCCCTTTCCTCACTTTGCTCGTGAGGCAGGACAGGGTGGGTGCCCGCCTGCTCCTCCTTTTCCTCACTTTGCTCGTGAGGCAGGACAGGGTGGGTGCCCGCCTGCTCCTCCTTTTCCTCACTTTGCTCGTGAGGCAGGACAGGGTGGGTGCCCGCCTGCTCCTCCTTTTCCTCAAAATGTTCGTGAGCCAGGACAGGGTGGGTGCCCACCTGCTCCTCCTTTTCCTCACTGTGCTCGTGAGTCAGGACAGGGTGGGTGCCCGCCTCCTCCTCCTTTTCCTCACAATGCTCGTGAGCCAGGACAGGGTGGGTGCTCGCCTGCTCCTCCTTTTCCTCACCATGCTCGTGAGCCAGGACAGGGTGGGTGCAGGCCTGCTCCTCCTTTTCCTCAACATGCTCGTGAGCCAGGACAGGGTGGGTGCCCGCCTGCTCCTCCTTTTCCTCACCATGCTCGTGAGCCAGGACAGGGTGGGTGCAGGCCTGCTCCTCCTTTTCCTCACTTTGCTCTTGAGCCAGGACAGGGTGGGTGCCCTCCTGCTCCTCCTTTTCCTCACCGTGCTCGTGAGCCAGGACAGGGTGGGTGCAGGCCTGCTCCTCCTTTTCCTCACCGTGCTCGTGAGCCAGGACAGGGTGGGTGCCCGCCTGCTCCTCCTTTTCCTCACCATGCTCGTGAGCCAGGACAGGGTGGGTGGAGGCCTGCTCCTCCTTTTCCTCTCCATGCTCGTGAGCCAGGACAGGGTGGGTGCCCGCCTGCTCCTCCTCCTGTCCATGCCCGTGAGCCAGGACAGGGTGGGTGCAGGCCTGCTCCTCCTCCTGTCCATGCTCGTGAGCCAGGACAGGGTGGGTGCCCGCCTGCTCCTCCTTTTCCTCAAAATGCTCGTGAGCCAGGACAGGGTGGGTGCCTGCCTGCTCCTCCTTTTCCTCACCATGCTCGTGAGCCACATCAGGGTGGGTGCCTGACTGCTCCTCCTTTTCCTCATCATGCTCGTGAACCAGGACAGGGTGGGTGCAGCCCTGCTCCTCCCTTTCCTCACCATGCTCGTGAGCCACATCAGGGTGGGTGCCTGACTGCTCCTCCTTTTCCTCATCATGCTCGTGAGTCAGGACTGGGTGGGTGCCCGCCTGCTCCTCCTTTTCCTCACCATGCTCGTGGGCCAGGACTGGCTGGGTGCCCGCCTGCTCCTCCTTTTCCTCAAAATGTTCGTGAGCCAGGACAGGGTGGGTGCCCGCCTGCTCCTCCTTTTCCTCAAAATGTTCGTGAGCCAGGACATGGTGGGTGCCCGCCTGCTCCTCCTTTTCCTAAAAATGTTCGTGAGCCAGGACAGGGTGGGTGCCCGCCTGCTCCTCCTTTTCCTCACTTTGCTCGTGAGGCAGGACAGGGTGGGTGCCCGCCTGCTCCTCCTTTTCCTCACCGTGCTCGTGAGCCAGGACAGGGTGGGTGCCCGCCTGCTCCTCCTTTTCCTCACCGTGCTCGTGAGCCAGGACAGGGTGGGTGCCCGCCTGCTCCTCCTTTTCCTCAACATGCTCGTGAGCCAGGACAGGGTGGGTGCAGGCCTGCTCCTCCTTTTCCTCTCCATGCTCGTGAGCCAGGACAGGGTGGGTGCCCGCCTGCTCCTCCTTTTCCTCACCATGCTCGTGAGCCAGGACAGGGTGGGTGCCCGCCTGCTCCTCCTTTTCCTCATCATGCTCGTGAGCCAGATCAGGGTGGGTGCCCGCCTGCTCCTCCTTTTCCTCAAAATACTAGTGAGCCAGGACAGGGTGGGTGCAGGCCTGCTCCTCCTTTTCTTCACCATGCTCGTGAGCCAGGACAGGGTGGGTGCCCACCTGATCCTCCTTTTCCTCACCATTCTCGTCAGCCAGGACAGGGTGGGTGCCCGCCTGCTCATCCTTTTCCTCACCATGTTCATGAGCCAGGACAGGGTGGGTGCCCGCCTGCTCCTCCTTTTCCTCACCATGCTCATGAGCCAGGACAGGGTGGGTGCCCGCCTGATCCTCCTTTTCCTCACCATGCTCATGAGCCAGGACAGGGTGGGTGCCCGCCTGCTCCTCCTTTTCCTCACCATGCTCATGAGCCAGGACAGGGTGGGTGCCCGCCTGCTCCTCCTTTTCCTCACGATGCTCGTGACCCAGGACAGGGTGGGTGCCCGCCTGCTCCTCCTTTTCCTCACCACGCTCGTGAGCCAGGACAGGGTGGGTGCCCGCCTGCTCCTCCTTTTCCTCAAAATGTTCGTGAGCCAGGACAGGGTGGGTGCCCGCCTGCTCCTCCTTTTCCTCACTTTGCTCGTGAGGCAGGACAGGATGGGTGCCCGCCTGCTCCTCCTTTTCCTCAAAATGTTCATGAGCCAGGACAGGGTGGGTGCCCGCCTGCTCCTCCTTTTCCTCAAAATGTTCATGAGCCAGGACAGGGTGGGTGCAGGCCTGCTCCTCCTTTTCCTCACCATGCTCGTGAGCCAGGACAGGGTGGGTGCCCGCCTGCTCCTCCTTTTCCTCATCATGCTCGTGAACCAGGACAGGGTGGGTGCAGGCCTGCTCCTCCTTTTCCTCACCGTGCTCATGAGCCAGGACAGGGTGGGTGCAGGCCTGCTCCTCCCTTTCCTCAAAATGCTCGTGAGCCAGGACAGGGTGGGTGCCCGCCTGCTCCTCCTTTTCCTCACTTTGCTCGTGAGGCAGGACAGGGTGGGTGCCCGCCTGCTCCTCCTTTTCCTCAAAATGTTCATGAGCCAGGACAGGGTGGGTGCCCGCCTGCTCCTCCTTTTCCTCAAAATGTTCGTGAGCCAGGACAGGGTGGGTGCCCGCCTGCTCCTCCTTTTCCTCACCGTGCTCGTGAGCCAGGACAGGGTGGGTGCCCGCCTGCTCCTCCTTTTCCTCACAATGCTCGTGAGCCAGGACAGGGTGGGTGCCCGCCTGCTCCTCCTTTTCCTCACCATGCTCGTGAGCCAGGACAGGGTGGGTGCCCGCCTGCTCCTCCTTTTCCTCACCATGCTCGTGAGCCAGGACAGGGTGGGTGCCCGCCTGCTCCTCCTTTTCCTCACCGTGCTCGTGAGCCAGGACAGGGTGGGTGCCCGCCTGCTCCTCCTTTTCCTCACCGTGCTCGTGAGCCAGGACAGGGTGGGTGCCCGCCTGCTCCTCCTTTTCCTCACCGTGCTCGTGAGCCAGGACAGGGTGGGTGCCCGCCTGCTCCTCCTTTTCCTCACCATGCTCGTGAGCCAGGACAGGGTGGGTGCAGGCCTGCTCCTCCTTTTCCTCTCCATGCTCGTGAGCCAGGACAGGGTGGGTGCAGGCCTGCTCCTCCTTTTCCTCACCATGCTCGTGAGCCAGGACAGGGTGGGTGCAGGCCTGCTCCTCCTTTTCCTCACCATGCTCGTGAGCCAGGACAGGGTGGGTGCCCGCCTGCTCCTCCTTTTCCTCACCATGCTCGTGAGCCAGGACAGGGTGGGTGCCTGCCTGCTCCTCCTTTTCCTCACCATGCTCGTGAGCCAGGACAGGGTGGGTGCCCGCCTGCTCCTCCTTTTCCTCACCATGCTCGTGAGCCAGGACAGGGTGGGTGCCCGCCTGCTCCTCCTTTTCCTCACCATGCTCGTGAGCCAGGACAGGGTGGGTGCCCGCCTGCTCCTCCTTTTCCTCACCATGCTCGTGAGCCAGGACAGGGTGGGTGCCCGCCTGCTCCTCCTTTTCCTCACCATGCTCGTGAGCCAGGACAGGGTGGGTGCCCACCTGCTCCTCCTTTTCCTCACCATGCTCGTGAGCCAGGACAGGGTGGGTGCCCGCCTGCTCCTCCTTTTCCTCACCATGCTCATGAGCCAGGACAGGGTGGGTGCCCGCCTGCTCCTCCTTTTCCTCACCATGCTCATGAGCCAGGACAGGCTGGGTGCCCGCCTGCTCCTCCTTTTCCTCACCATGCTCATGAGCCAGGACAGGGTGGGTGCCTGCCTGCTCCTCCTTTTCCTCACCATGCTCGTGAGCCAGGACAGGGTGGGTGCCCGCCTGCTCCTCCTTTTCCTCAAAATGTTCGTGAGCCAGGACAGGGTGGGTGCCCGCCTGCTCCTCCTTTTCCTCACTTTGCTCGTGAGCCAGGACAGGGTGGGTGCCCGCCTGCTCCTCCCTTTCCTCAAAATGCTCGTGAGCCAGGACAGGGTGGGTGCCCGCCTGCTCCTCCTTTTCCTCACCGTGCTCGTGAGCCAGGACAGGGTGGGTGCCCGCCTGCTCCTCCTTTTCCTCACCATGCTCGTGAGCCAGGACAGGGTGGGTGCCCGCCTGCTCCTCCTTTTCCTCACCATGCTCGTGAGCCAGGACAGGGTGGGTGCCCGCCTGCTCCTCCTTTTCCTCACCATGCTCGTGAGCCAGGACAGGGTGGGTGCCCGCCTGCTCCTCCTTTTCCTCACCGTGCTCGTGAGCCAGGACAGGGTGGGTGCCCGCCTGCTCCTCCTTTTCCTCACCGTGCTCGTGAGCCAGGACAGGGTGGGTGCCCGCCTGCTCCTCCTTTTCCTCACCATGCTCGTGAGCCAGGACAGGGTGGGTGCAGGCCTGCTCCTCCTCCTCACCATGCTCGTGAGCCAGGACAGGGTGGGTGCAGGCCTGCTCCTCCTTTTCCTCACCATGCTCGTGAGCCAGGACAGGGTGGGTGCCCGCCTGCTCCTCCCTTTCCTCACCATGCTCGTGAGCCAGGACAGGGTGGGTGCCCGCCTGCTCCTCCTTTTCCTCAAAATGCTCGTGAGCCAGGACAGGGTGGGTGCCTGCCTGCTCCTCCCTTTCCTCACCATGCTCGTGAGCCAGGACAGGGTGGGTGCCTGACTGCTCCTCCTTTTCCTCACCATGCTCGTGAGCCAGGACAGGGTGGGTGCAGCCCTGCTCCTCCTCTTCCTCACCATGCTCGTGAGCCAGGACAGGGTGGGTGCCCGCCTGCTCCTCCCTTTCCTCACCATGCTCGTGAGCCAGGACAGGGTGGGTGCAGGCCTGCTCCTCCTTTTCCTCACCATGCTCGTGAGCCAGGACAGGGTGGGTGCCCACCTGCTCCTCCTTTTCCTCACCATGCTCGTGAGCCAGGACAGGGTGGGTACCCGCCTGCTCCTCCTTTTCCTCACCATGCTCATGAGCCAGGACTGCTTGGGTGGCCGCCTGCCCCTCCTTTTCCTCACCATGCTCGTAAGCCAGGACAGGGTGGGTGCCCGCCTGCTCCTCCTTTTCCTCAAAATGTTCGTGAGCCAGGACAGGGTGGGTGCCCACCTGCTCCTCCTTTTCCTCACCGTGCTCGTGAGCCAGGACAGGGTGGGTGCCCGCCTGCTCCTCCTTTTCCTCTCCATGCTCATGAGCCAGGACAGGGTGGGTGCCCGCCTGCTCCTCCTTTTCCTCTCTATGCTCGTGAGCCAGGACAGGGTGGGTGCCCGCCTGCTCCTCCTTTTCCTCTCTATGCTCGTGAGCCAGGACAGGGTGGGTGCCCGCCTGCTCCTCCTTTTCCTCACCATGCTCGTGAGCCAGGACTGGCTGGGTGCAGGCCTGCTCCTCCTTTTCCTCTCCATGCTCGTGAGCCAGGACAGGGTGGGTGCAGGCCTGCTCCTCCTCCTGTCCATGCTCGTGAGCCAGGACAGGGTGGGTGCCCGCCTGCTCCTCCTTTTCCTCTCTATGCTCGTGAGCCAGGACAGGGTGGGTGCCTGCCTGCTCCTCCTTTTCCTCTCTATGCTCGTGAGCCAGGACAGGGTGGGTGCCTGCCTGCTCCTCCTTTTCCTCACCATGCTCGTGAGCCAGGACTGGCTGGGTGCCCGCCTGCTCCTCCTTTTCCTCACCATGCTCGTGAGCCAGGACAGGGTGGGTGCCCGCCTGCTCCTCACAATCCTCACCATGCTCGTGAGCCTGGACAGGATGGGTGTCTTCCTCCTCCTTTCCCGACTTAGGGGGGTTTTCATCGTGGTAAGTGGGTGGGGGGTGGGTGCCCTCCTCTCCCAGCTCTGCGGTGGGGGGGATGTTAGCGTTAGGAGGCTGGACAGGGTGGCATTCAACCGGAGAAAATATTGTTTGGTTGATATTCGAAAAGCATTTTTTCAGTGTTTTTCTTCCACTTTTAACCTTAAATTACAGTTATTCTCCTTTGATGTGCAGTGGCACTGGATCTGGGAACGTATAAACGAATTGCACTTGTCCTTTTGGCCCTGGTTCAGTATTCCAGTGTTCAACCTTTGTTTTGTTAAAGTGAAGTGTATGTTTGGTTTTGTATCTTTTTTGCCAGGGCCACCGGCAGCCTAACCTCTTTTCCTTTACTTTTAAATGGGTGGCATTGGCCCTGCTTTCCCCTTGTGTCAACCGCACACAACTGACAATGATGGCAGCCATTTCCCTGATGGCTAGGGCTCGCTGCAAATAGCTAACTTCCACCCAGGCTACAAAATGGAATTGTCAACTATCTTTCAGTTGGGTGTATCTGAAAGCAGAGGACTCAGACTATGACACTTGGTTACACTTCTCAGGACGAAATGACTACAATTGGCGGTCTGCGATGGCTGGGAAATTATCGCTGGAAATTTGCCAAGCTTCGACGCTGAGCAGCGAGGAATTTATGTTTGAATCCATCCCAATGTAATATTATATAGGAAAGGTGGAACCCGACTGATAAACATTATAACACATTACAGCAAAGGTGCAATGAATCTGTTGATGATGATGATTTACCAGGAGGAGGATAGGGACAGTATGGATTCCATAGTTAGTAGTGATGAGAGAGAAAATTATAGGCCTGTGACGATGATGATGATGATGATGATGATGATGATGATGATGATGATGATGGTGATGATGATTTACCAGGAGGAGGATAGGGACAGTATGAATAGCACAGTTAGTAGCCATGAGAGAGAAAATGATAAGACTGTGACGATGATGATGATGATGATGATGATGATGATGATTTACCAGGAGGAGGATAGGGACAGTATAGATAGCACAGTTAGTAGCCTTGAGAGAGAAAATGCTACGGCTGTGACGATGATGATGATGATGATGATAATGATGATGATGATAATGATGATGATGATGATAATTTAGGAGGAGAAGGGTAGTAAGGGTACCGTTCTTAATGGCGATGATAGTGAAAATGACTGGACTGTTATGATGATGATGATGATGATGATGATTTAGAAGCTGCAGGATAGGGCCAGGCAAAATACTATTCTTGATGGCATTCATAGCGACAATAATCCTGGGGATGATGTTTTGATGGAAGATGATATAAGGCTAGTAATGATGCTATTGATAATGGTGATGACAGTGACAATGATAAGGTGGTGATGATGGTGGTGATGATGGTTTAGAAAGAGGAGGATAGGCTCAGTCAGGAGACTAATTTTAGTGGCGATCATACTTAAAACAATCCTGATGTGAATGAGGATGGTTTAGATGGAAGACGATAAAGCCAGTAAGGATGATAATGCTAATGGTGATGATGGTGACAATGATAAGGCGATGATGATGATGATGATGATGATGCAGGAGGAGGAGGAGCATACAGAGATAGTATGGATACTATCGATAATGATGATGATATGACAACAATACGGTGATGATGATGATGATGATGATGGTGATGTGTAGGAAAATGTGGATGATGGTGGTAAGGATACTATTAATGATGATGATGATGATGATGATGATGATGATGCAGGAGGAGGGGAAGCATATAGAGATAGTAAGGATACTATAGATAATGATGATGATATGACAACAATACGGTTATGATGATGATGATGATGATGATGGTGATGATGTGTAGGAAGAGGTGGATGGTGGTGGTAAGGATACTATTAGTGATGATGATGATGATGATGATGATGATGATGATGATGTGTAGGAAGAGGTGGATGGTGGTGGTAAGGATACTATTAATGATGATGATGATGATGATGATGATGATGATGATGTGTAGGAAAAGGTGGATGGTGGTGGTAAGGATACTATTAGTGATGATGATGATGATGATGATGATGTGTAGGAAGAGGTGGATGGTGGTGGTATACTATTAGTGATGATGATGATGATGATGGTGATGATGTGTAGGAAGAGGTGGATGGTGGTGGTAAGGATACTATTAGTGATGATGATGATGTGTAGGAAGAGGTGGATGGTGGTGGTAAGGATACTATTAATGATGATGATGATGATGATGATGATGATGATGATGTGTAGGAAAAGGTGGATGGTGGTGGTAAGGATACTATTAGTGATGATGATGATGATGATGATGATGATGATGTGTAGGAAGAGGTGGATGGTGGTGGTATACTATTAGTGATGATGATGATGATGATGATGATGATGATGTGTAGGAAGAGGTGGATGGTGGTGGTAAGGATACTATTAATGATGATGATGATGATGATGATGATGTGTAGGAAAAGGTGGATGGTGGTGGTAAGGATACTATTAGTGATGATGATGATGATGATGATGATGATGATGTGTAGGAAGAGGTGGATGGTGGTGGTATACTATTAGTGATGATGATGATGATGATGTGTAGGAAGAGGTGGATGGTGGTGGTATACTATTAGTGATGATGATGATGATGATGATGAGTAGGAAGAGGTGGATGGTGGTGGTATACTATTAGTGATGATGATAATGATGATGATGATGATGTGTAGGAAGAGGTGGCTGGTGATGGTATACTATTAGTGATGATGATAATGATGGTGATGATGATGTGTAGGAAGAGGTGGATGGTGGTGGTAAGGATACTATTAGTGATGATGATGATGATGATGATGATGTGTAGGAAGAGGTGGATGGTGGTGGTAAGGATACTATTAGTGATGATGATGATGATGATAATGATGGTGATGATGATGTGTAGGAAGAGGTGGCTGGTGATGGTATACTATTAGTGATGATGTTAATGATGGTGATGATGATGTGTAGGAAGAGGTGGCTGGTGGTGGTATACTATTAGTGATGATGATAATGATGGTGATGATGATGTGTAGGAAGAGGTGGCTGGTGATGGTATACTATTAGTGATGATGATGATGATGATGTGTAGGAAGAGGTGGCTGGTGATGGTATACTATTAGTGATGATGATGATGGTGGTATATGGATAGTACTGCTGCTGCTAATGATGATAGTAGTAGTAGGTTAATTCTAATGATGTAGTGGTGGACAGTGTCGCCTTCACGTGGTGGCACCAATAACACCAGACGGGTCCACTGCTCACTCATACAAACATCCGTCAACTTTTTTTTTAATGCAAGGAAAAAGGAACCAAAGGCCATGAGCCCGCAAATCGTTCCTTCCAAGAGGAAAACAAAAACAATACAAAAGAGCGAAATTCAAGATCCGTTCATTTCCAGATGCCTGGACACACTGCGTTTGAAAGACTGGAAATCATAGGAAGTAGGAAATACAGACAGAGGGGGACAGTTCCAGAGTTGACCTGTTGCATAAATGAAGGACTGGGAGTAACGGTTAACTTTTGCACTAGAGAGTTGGACAGAAAAGGGATGAGAGTTTTTTGCTAAACTGGTGCTAAGTGCCCGCCACAGTGGTGGAGGGATGCAAGAAGACAATTCAGAGGAGCAGTGACCATTGAAGTAGCGACAGAAAAGAGATAAAGATGCAACAGTGCGGCAAAGAGACAGAGGTTGAAGGGAGTCAGTAAGAAGAGGAGAGTTAATGAGACGAAAAGCCTTTGACTCCACCCTATTGAGAAGAGCTGTATGTGGGAAGCCTGCCCACACATGAGAGTTGTTCTCTACACGGGCGAATGAAACCCGTGTAGCCTATAAGGTCAACAACTGTGCAGGGGTAAAGAAGGCACAGAGTCAGCATAGCACACCTAATCTCTTGGAAGCAGATTTTACAGATAGGTAATATGATCTTTCCAAGATAAGACCCAAGAGAATGAAACCCCAGTTATGTTTAAACATGATGCAGGATTGAGCTGGATATTATTAAACATTAGTGGGTACTCCTGTGGAAGATTTTGTAGGGTTGATAGGTGTAAAAACTGAGTTTCTGATGCATTCAAAACAACAAGATTACTTTTATCCCAGTCAGAAATACGAGCCAAGTCAGACATTAGGTGTGCCATAGCCTCATCCCTTGTTTGTTGAAGTAACTGCTGAGATGGGCGTTGCGGGAACCGAATGGAAAGGTGAAGGGTGGAATCATCAGCGTATGAGTGGATAGGGTTAGATGTACAGCTTAAAAGGTCACTGATGAATAAAAGGAAGAGAGTTGGTGATAGGACAAAGCCCTGAGGAACACCACTGTTGACGGTTCTAGAAGAACTGTGACTGTCTACAACAGCAGCTATAGAATGACCAAGAAGCCATAGATAAAGGCACAGATAAAAGGATAGAAATCATAAGAAGGCAGTCTGGAAATTAAAGATTTATGCCAGACTCTATCACAAGCCTTTGAGATGTCAAGTGCAATGGCAAAGTTTTTGCCAAAGTCACAAAAAGAGAATGACCAGGAGTCTGAAAGGTAGGTGAGAAGATCGCCAGTGGAGCATCCCTGACGGAACCCATACTGACGATCAGAAAGAAGGTTGTGATAGGAAAGATGCTTTAAAATTTTTCTGTTAAGAAGAGATTCAAAAACTTTTGAGATACAGAATGTTAAAGCAATTGGACGATAGTTGGAGGGTTGGGAATGGTCACCCTTCTTTGGAGAGCAAACTTCCAGCATGAGAGCAAACTTCCAGCAAGAAGGAATGGTACAAGTTGACACACAAAGGCAAAACAGTTTACCTACACACAACTTTTTTCTTTTCTTTTTTCGGGTCAGACATATACTTGACAGGCTGGTGATAACTGGCTGAGTGAAACATGTCCGACTAACATCGTTGTATTTGAGTTAGTCAGTAAGGTTCCATTCAAATTACCAGTAATTATATGAAATACAGCCATGTTATTCGGACATGTTGCATTCAGCCAGCCATCACCAACCTGTCAAGTGCATTTTCGCCTTGATAAAAAAAACAGAGATATAGGCAGGGTGTAAGCACAGAAGCACAGTTCTTGAGGACAACAGGAGGGACTCCATCAGGCCCATATGCCTTGTTAGTACTGAGGCCAGTGATGGCAGAAAATACATCAGCTAAAGAAATTTTAATGCCAGCCATGAGGAAGTCAGAGGGGGGAAGTGATGGAGGAACAGCACCGGAATCGTCTAAGGTGAAACTGGAGAAGAAAGTCTGAGCGAAGAGATCTGCTTTATCAGTAGAAGAAAATGCTTCAGAGCCATGAGAGTGGAAAAGAGGAGGGAAGCAGGAGGGAAGAATGATGAGGTAAAGTTGTTAGAAAGGTTTTTGGTAAGGTGCCAGAAGGAGCGGAGGGAATCTGAGTTGGAGAGTTCAGAACATTTATTACGAATGGAACTATTTTCTGCAGAGCAAAGAACAGGCTTCGAACATTTCCAGGCAGAAACATATAAGAGACGAGATTCAGGGGTGGGTTGGCTCCGGTACCTTTTACAGGCCCTCTCCTTGTTGCTGACAGCATTAGAACAAGTGTGGTTAAACCAAGGCCTTTTGCATTAGTCACAGGATATGAGAAAGGAATGTATGCTTCCATGTCCGAGAGAATAACTTCCGTAATGCGCAAGGCACACTCAGATGGCTCCCGACCATGGAGGTAATAATCATTCCTGGCAATATCAAAGGATTCCCTGAAGGCCTCCCAATCCGCAGCTCCAAAGTGCCACAGACGCTGCTTCTTGGGAGGGTCCACAGGCCTTACTGCAGCAGCAGGACAGGTTAAGGTGATAAGGTTGTGATCAGAGGAGCCCAACGGAGAGGAAAAAGTAACAGTGTAAGCAGAAGGATTAGTTGTAAGGAAGAGGTCAAGTATGTTGGAGCTCTCTCCAAGGCGGTCAGGGATACGGGTAGGGTGCTGTACAAGCTGCTCTAGGTCATTAAGGATAGAAAAGATGTAGGCTTGTTCACCAGGTGGATCAGTGAAAGGAGAGGAGAGCCAAAGGTGGTTGAACAAACGTCTTTCAACTTCCACCCTATCCCTCAAAAGGTGCATGGCGGAATACAGGAGGAGGGCAATTGAAGCCTGTGGTGCACTGGATTCAAATTTCAAATCAGACTTGCACCACCACCATCACCACAACCACCACCACCACCCTATCCTGGAACACTGCTCTGACATCTATGCAGTATAAGACATGAAATAACAGCTTGTGGTTAAAAGCTACCTTATAAAGTATGTAGTATGCAGGAGGTATATACAGTAGATGTGCTGGAAAGGGATGCCTTCACGTGGTGGCACTGATATAACCAGGTGGTGAAACTGCTTATTTAGCCTATACAAATATCCCTCAATCCTTCCCTATACACAACCACACAAGGTGGACTGCAGAAAGGCAGTTTTGGCCTGCAGTCCACTGGGTTTACATACAAATAAGCCTATGGTTGCAGCCACTATTACTACTACTACTATTGCAGGTATTACAATATATATATAATGGTTCAGAGCCCAGCAGTCAGTCCTGGCACTGCATAAACACTTGTGGCACTGTACTATTGCAGGTATTACAATATATATATAATGGTTCAGAGCCCAGCAGTCAGTCCTGGCACTGCATAAACACTTCTGGCACTGTACTATTGCAGGTATTACAATATATATATAATGGTTCAGAGCCCAGCAGTCAGTCCTGGCACTGCATAAACACTTGTGGCACTGTACTATTGCAGGTACTACAATATACTGTATTTATTAAATCTATCACTGCGCTGGGTGAGTGGATGGTACCTACTAGACAGACATAGGTAGGTGGACAAACAGGTATATAAAATAAATATTGGTGCCTTTTAAGCAACTTTTAATCTATTTTTGCAACTATCTATCTATCTATATTTATTTATTTATTTATCTAATAAATCTGTCACTACATCGGGTGAGTGGATGGTAGCCCACCAACTAGATAGACGGATAAGTAGGTAGATAGACAGGTAAAGAAAATAAATGCTGATGCCTTTTAATCAAATTTTAATCTATATTGGCAACTATCTGTATCTATCTAATAAATTCATCACTACATCTGGTGAGCGGATGGTACCTACTTGATTTAAAGATAGGTAGATAGACAGACGTAGAGGAAAATAAACTCTGACGCCTTTTCGCAACTATCTCTGTTCTCCTCTAATAAATATATCACTTCATCTGGTGAGTGGATGGTATCTTCTACAAAGATAAATAGGTAGGTGGACAGACATGTAGAGGAAAATAAACACTGAAATCTTTTTGCAACTATCTCTATGTACCTATCTAATAAATTTATTACTACATCGGGTGAGTGGATGGCACCTTCTATAAAGATAAATAGTTAGGCAGACAGACAGGTAGAAAAAATAAACATTAATGCCTATAAAATAACTTTTAATCCATTTTTTGCATATATATATATATATATATATATATATATATATATATATATATATATATATATATATATATATATATATATCTGATACATCCATCACTACACTGGGTGAGTGGATGGTACCTACTGGGTAGACAGATAGGTAGGTAGACAGACAGGGCAGAGAAAATAAATATTGATGTCTTATAATTAAATTTTAATCTATTTTTGTAGGTGTCTAAAAGTATCTATCATAAATCTTTCACTACATCGGGTGAGAGGATGGTACGTACTAGATAGGTAGATCCACAGATAGGTAGACAGTCAGGTAGAGAAAATAAATACTGATGTCTTCTGATCAACTTTGAATTTATTTTTGCAGCTGCCTATATTTATCTGTCTAATAACTATCACTTCATCGGGTGAGTGGATGGTACATATTTTATAGGCATACAGGTAGGCTGGCAGACAGGTAGAGAAAATAAATACTGAAGCCTTTTCACAACTATCTGTATGTACTATACCTGTCTAATAAATCTGTCCCTACATCGGATGAGTGGATGGCATCTACTCGGCAGACACGGTAGGTAGGCAGACAGATAGATAAAATAAATATTGATGTCTTTTGTTCAACTTTTAATCTTTGTAACCATCTACAGTATATGTATCTAATAAATGTTACTACATCGGGTGAGTGGATGGTACCTACTAGACAGACGGGTAGGTAGGTAGACAGACAGGTAGAGAAAATAAATGTAGATGTCTTTTAATCAACTTGTAATCTATTTTCGTAACTCTCATTATGTATCTAATAAATCTATCACTACATCGTGTTAATGGATGGTACCTACCTGATAGACAGATAGGGTAAAGAAAATTAATATTGATGCCTTTTAATTAACTTTTAATCTATTTTTGCAATTAACTATACGTATCTATCTAATAAATCTATCACTACATCGGAGGAGTGGATGGTACCTAGGTGATAGATAGATAGGAGAGAGGAAAATAAATACCGATGCCTTTTAATTAAGTTTTAATTTATTTTTCAACTATCTACATGTATCTATCAAATAAGTCTATCACTACATCGGGTGAGTGGATGGTACCTTCAAGATAGATACGTAGGCATACAGGTAGAGAAAAAAAATACTGATGCCTTTTAACAAACTTTTAATGTATTTATTCAACTATCCATATGTACCCGGTATCTCTCTAATAAATCTATCACTACATCGGGTGAGTGGATGGTGCCTACTAGATAGATAGATAGGGTAGAGAAAATGAATATTGGTGCATTTTAATAAACTTTTAATCAATTTTTTGCAACTATGTATACGTACGTACCTATCTAATAAATGTCACTACATCGGGTGAGTGGATGGTACCTACTAGATAAACAGATAGGTAGGTAGACAGACAGGTCGAAAAAATAAATACTGATGCCTTCTATTTAACTTTAATTCTATGTTACAACTATCTGTATCTATCTAAATCTATCACTACATCGTGTGAGTGAATGGTACCTACTTTACAGATAGATAAGTAGGTAGACAGATAAAATAAATATTGAAGCCTTATCGCAAATATTTATATGTATCTATCTAATAAATGTATCACTACATCGGATGAGTGGATGGTATCTACTAGATAGAAAAATAACTAGGTAGACAGACTGGAAGAGAAAATAAATTTTCATGCCTTTTAATCGACTTTTAATCTATTTTTGCAACTACCTATGCGTACCTATCCAATAACTTCATCACTACATCGGATGAGTGGATGGCACCTACTTGGTAGATAGATAGTAGGCAGATAAATAGGTAGAGAAAATAAATATTGATGTCTCTGAATCAACTTTAACATTTTGTTGCAACTATCTTTATGTATCTATCTAATAAATCCATCACTACATCAGGTCAGTGGATGGTAGTACCTACAAGATTGAGAGACAGTTAGGCAGATAGGTAATTAAAATAAATTTTGAAGCCTTTTAATCAACTTTAAATCTATTATTGCAACTATACTATGTATCTATCTACTATCACCACATCGGGTGAATGGATGGTATCTACTTAAGAGACAGATTGGAAGGTAGACAGACATGTAGAGATAATAAGTACTGATGCCTTTTAATCATCTTTTAATATAATTTGCACCAATCTATATTTATGTATCCATTATACCTATCAGTACATCGGGTGAGTGGATGGTACCTACTAGGCAGACAGATAGGTAGGTATACACACAAGTAGTTGAGATAAATATTGATGCCTTTTAATCAACTTTTAACCTATTTTTGCAACTGTCTATACCAGCGTGTATCTTATCAAATAAATCTATCACTACATCGGGTGAGTGGATGGTACCTACTAGATAGGCACACAGGTAGGGAGACAGACATGTACAGAAAATAAATAGGCTAGTTATGCCTTTTAATCAAATTTTGATGTTTTTACAACTATCTATATGTATGTATAATACATCTATCACTACATCGGGTGAGTGGATGGTACCTACTTCATAGACAGATAGGTAGGTAGAAAAACAGGTAGAGAAAGTAGGCTAAATATTGGTGCCTTTTAATCAACTTTCAATCCATTTTTGCAACTATCTATAACGGTATGTATCTATCAAATAAATCTGTCACTACATCGGATGAGTGGATGGTGCAGTACCTACTAGATAGATAGATAGGTAAGTTGACAAGCAGGTAGAAAAAATATTGATCCCTTTTTATGAACCTTTAATCTATTTTTTTGCAACTGTCTGTATGTAGCTGTCTCATATCTATCACTACATCGGGTGAGTGGATGGTACCTACTTGATAGATAGATAGGTACGTAGACAGACAGGTAAGAGAAAAAAGAATATTGCCTTTTAATCAACTTTTAATATAGCTACTTGTGCAACCATCCATAGGTATCTATCTAATAAATGTATCTTTAGGCTACATCGGATGAGTGGATGACGGATTGGTAAGCAGACAGACAGGTAGTAAAAATAAATACTGATGCCTTTTAATCTACTTTTAATCACGTTCTGCAATTATCAATAATTATATGTCTATCTAGTAAACCTATCACTACATCTGGTGAGTGGATGGTACTTTCCTGACAGAAAAATAGGCAGGTGGACAGACAGGTCGAGAAAATAAATACTGATGCCTTACAATGAACTTTTACTCTAATTTTACAACTATCTCTACGTATCTATCTAACAGATCTGTCACTACATTGGGTGAGTGGACGGTACGTAGTGGACTTGTGAATATACGCAGGCACATTCGTCTAGGTAGGTAGGTTAAAAAATGAATAAGGCGTTTGTGTCTATCTTTGATTATCGATAGATTAAAGATGACCTGATAACCTGTTTGTAGGTCATGTGGAAAGAAAAGATTACATAAATGTGATGATGATGATGATGATGATGATAATAATAATAATAATAATAATAATAATAACACCAATAATAATAATAATAATAATAATAATAATAATAATAATAATAATAATAATAATAATAATAATAATAATAACACCAATAATAATAATAATAATAATAGTTGCTGTATAAGTAGTAACAGTAATAACAAAAGCAGTCATAGTAGTAGTGATAGTAGTGGTAGTAGTAGCAGTAGTAGTAATAACAGTCTTAGTAATACTACTAAAAATAACAATAACAATGAATTTCCCCTCACCATCTTGTCCAAACCAGGCATAGTTTCCTTTTTCCGGCACTTGTGCCACTTGCCTCGCCTCCACAGTAATCCAGTCTGTCCATTCATCACGGCAAACACAATGGCAAACGCCCAATATACGCACAGCACCAAGTTAATACCAGCTGCGACACCAACATCCTCCCCCTTCCTGACCCGCGGGGTGACTGACTGCCCGATGGTTGGCAACGCTGCATCTCAAGGGTCACGTGACCAAGGCAACATTGTGCTTGAGATTCCTCCAGTTAAATTTAAGACGATTAAAACCAAACTTGCATGAATTTTTTACCCATGTTTTAAATCAATAAGTGATAGTACAGATTTTATTTGATAGAAATATAATGGAAAGAAATAAAATGGAAAATATCACCATCGTAATATACGTTGGTCGTTTCTTTTAAAAGACTGCATCACCGGGACCTTCCTTCAGGTGTACCATCACTCAACATTGGCAACGCTGAGCTCTTTTTAAATCTTTGAATGTTTAAAGGTAATGTCTTGATTATTTCTGACGTGCTTGTAATAAACAAGTAATGGTAGAGTTTATTTATCTTAAGGGAGGTTATTGGCTTTGTGAACCTTATTTACCGTAGTTCAGAGGCAAAATAAGACGATGTTGTGGCCCTGCATCCTCTCCACAGCGTTCCTTCGAGACTGACGCCATTTCTGCGTCAACATCTTGTTACTGGTCAACAAACAAGATGTATATATGGCAAAATAAGGCAAATGATGAGAATTCTGAAGTTATACTTGACAGAAATGCAAGAAAATGCTTACGGGACACCCAGATTAAACAAATACGTCCAACAAATGACTACTAAAAGCAAAACACATCTCAGGAAGTTGCCGTTAACGGTCAGCGCCTGCAACTTGGCGCCGCTGTCCTTGCAATGTGTCCTTGAAATGTTTGGACGGTTAAAGGCAGTTGTGGCAGTGTTGGCGCGTCCTTTGCAATAGGTCAGTGATAATAGAGGTTGCACTTAACCCTTTCCCTGCTGCTGCACAAGGCGTCTGTTGTCATCTGATGCAACTGGCCAATTTGACATCTGCAATACTGAGTCCTGCTGCCATAACAT
>NC_137019.1:38524944-38529944 GCF_032717465.1 Coenobita brevimanus
CCACACCACACCACCATACCACACAATACCACACCACACCACACCACACCGCACCACTACCACACCACATTCAGTTTTATTCGCCTTTGGAAGAGTTAAAAAGACTCTATGTAACTCTTTCAGTTTCAAAAATCTGTCTATCTGTCTATCTATCTATCTCCCCATGTCTGTCTATCTATCTGGCTATCTACTTACCTTTCCATCTCTCCAACTGTCTCTCTGCCTGTCTACCTATTTATGTCTATCTATCTAGCCTTGTCTGTCTGTCTGTCTATCTCTATACATTTTCCTATCTATCTAAGTATCTATCCATCTCTTTCTCTCCCTATCGATCTCTTTGTCTATCTATCTATCTACCTATAACTATATTGTTTATCTAACTATCCATCTCTCCATCTGTCTGTCTGTCTGACTCTCTCTCTCTCTCTCTCTCTCTCTCTCTCTCTCTCTCTCTCTCTCTCTCTCTCTCTCTCTCTCTCTCTCTCTCTCTATCTATCTATCTATCTATCTATCTATCTATCTGTCTATCTAAACAATAAATTCAGTGTAAGGATTGTCTTCATAAAACTACCTAGATGTGTGTGTGTGTGTGTGTGTGTGTGTGTGTGTGTGTGTGTGTGTGTGTGTGCTCCTGCATTAATCTCGCCAGGTGTAAGAGAGAGAGAGAGAGAGAGAGAGAATGTTCACCTTTAAATCCCTTTCAACGTGTCCGGTATTCCCTCCGGTTAAGGAAGCTCCCTAACACCTTTTCCTAAGCGATTTATTTTGCTTATTACCCCTTAACATCCTCGTCTGTGCTACTTAAATCAATCCATTAACATTATTTTCATCTACTACTACTACTACTACTACTATCATTACTACTACTACTACTACTACTACTACTACTATCATTACTACTACTACTACTACTACTACTACTATCATTACTACTACTACTACTACTACTACTACTATCATTACTACTACTACTACTACTACTACTACTATCATTACTACTACTACTACTATTACTATTACGTACAAAAGGATATTAACCAGCCATATCTAAAAATAAATCGCAAAGGAAAAGGTGTTAGGGAACCACAATAACACACAAACAAACAGACAAGCCCACACAAACAAACAGACAAACACACAAACAAACAAAGCTGTGGGAAGGAAACAGGGAATAAGAACAAACGAGAAAGCCTTCAGAGATGGCATACCTCCGCAACACCAATATCATGAGCGATTTATTCCAGCCTCCGGAGCCTTTTGAAAATCTAATTAAATCTTGCTTGACCCCCCAAACACACACACACACACACACACACACACACACACACACACACACACAAGCTCCCCCTGTCAGGTGTGGACTGTGTGTACTTAAGGCCTGAGGACATTCTGCTGGCAAGACCTTACATACATACATACATACATAATTGGCTACATACATGCTTCCATACATACAGGCATACGTGTACACATGATAGGCTACATCCATCTATCCAGCCATCAGTACAAACATACATGCACACATACATACGTACATAAAAACACATATACACACATACACGCATACATGCGCTACATACATGCTTCCATACACACATACACACATACATACATACATAGGGTCTACACAGGCTACATACATGCTTCCATACGTACATACATACATACACAAATGCACGTACGTACGTACGTACGTACGTACAATCATACATATACACATAAACACACATACATACATAGGCTACATAAATACAAACACATACATACATACATACATACACAGGCTACTCACTTCATCCATCCATTCATCCATCCAAATATATATATATATATATATATATATATATATATATATATATATATATATATATATATATATATATATATATATATGTTACTATTAAGAAAAAGGGAAAAGCGAGAAGGAAAAAGTGGATGTCAGATGAAACATGGAATGTAATTCAGAAAAGGAAAGAGGCTAAGTTAAGAAGTGAAGAACAACATGTTGATGGCCAGGTAGTTGAAGTACTTAGAGCAAAGTACTGGAGTTTACATTCTGAAGTAAAAAGACTCGTTAGACGTGATAAGAGGAGACTATATGATGAAAAGGCGACAGAGACAGAAATCAAATTAAGTAAAAATGACGGTCAGAGCACAAGAGCAGCGTATCAGGCCATAAAGGAGTTAACTTTGACTGAAAAGAGAAGGAAGGAAATACCTGTACGAGATAGAAATGGTAATTTGATGACTAAAGATTTGGATATAAAAGGAAGATGGAAAGAGCACTTTGAATCTGTTCTAAATAGACCAATCCCAGCTGAAGAGGACATTTTGCCAGCCGAGAGAGATTTGCAGATAGAAACAGGGGATATAACTTTGGAAAAGGTAGCAAAATCTATAAAGGAGTTAAAGAATTTTAAGGCTCCAGGTGAGGATGGAATATTCCCTGAAATGCTGAAGGTGGAAAACGACGAGTTGATGAATGCAGTTTTGAAACTTTTTAATGTGGCTTGGGATAATGGTGGAATTCCAGAAGAGTGGAAAAATGGAGTGATTATAAAAATACCAAAAAAGGGAGATTTAAGTTTGTGTGGAAATTGGAGGGGGATAACTTTGACACCTGTAGTTGCAAAAGTCTTTTCCAAAATCTTGTTGAACAGAATAGAGCCAGTAATTGATAAAATTTTAAGAGAAGAACAAGCGGGATTTAGAAAGGGTCGAGGTTGTAATGATCAGATTTTTATTGTAAGGCATCTAATGCAACAAGCTAATGAGATGAAAATGCCACTTAACATGTGTTTTGTGGATTTTGAAAAGGCGTTTGACAGTGTTTCACGTGGAGCTATGTTGAAAATTATGAGATTCTATGGTATACCAGAAAAGTTTGTAAATATTATTAGAAGCCTGCATGAAGGTACTTTTTGTAAGGTAATGGTGGGTGGTTCTTTGAGTGATCCATTTCAAGTTAGGTGAATCAAGGAGGAGTTCTTTCGCCATTGTTGTTTGTTTTGGTTATGGATTTTGTTATGAAAAAGGTTGTAAGGAGAACAGGTGCAGGAATTAACTGGAAAGAAAATAAGAAGCTGATGGATTTGGACTATGCTGATGATATTGTACTGATTTGCGGAAGTATTTACGAGATGCAGAGAGTGCTCGATTGTCTGGTGGAGGAAGGAGAAAAAGTGGGATTGGTAATAAATTGTGGAAAGACTGAAATTATTAATATGAACGTGGAGAACCAAATCGATTGTGTAATTGGGAATAATGTGGCGAAGAATGTAGAAAACTTTAAATATCTGGGAACGATTGTATCATCTAATGGATCATTAAACAATGAAATTGAGGAGAGGATTAGACAGGCTTGGCGAGCTGTTGGAATGTTGAAATCTGTTTGGAATAATAATATGCTTTCGGTACATACTAAAGTGAAAATTTACAAGTCCATGGTTAGACCCATTTTAATTTACGGGCATGAGTCATGGTACTGTACAATTGCAACAGATCAGAAAGTATTAGGATTTGAGAATAAAATATTGAGAAGGATTCTTGGGGTAAAGTGGCAAGACAGAGTTACAAATGAAAGAGTAAGGGGTATTACGAGAGTGGAACCAGTTAATGAATATGTGAGACTGTCTCGCTGGAAGTGGCTGGGGCACATATACAGAAAAGAAGGTTGTTTAATACAGGATGTGCCAGAGTGGATTGCTAGAGGAAGAAGAACCAGAGGTAGGCCGAGGGAAACCTGGTTGAGGACAATGAAAAAAGAAGCAGGAGAGGAGTGTTGGTGGGACCTGAAGGAGATGGCAAGAGACAAATATTGGTGGAGAGAGTTCATTGAGGCCCTATGCATCCCGTGGGGTGCCACAGGAAATGACTGATATATATATATATATATATATATATATATATATATATATATATATATATATATAGGCTACATAAATACGTACACACATACATACATACATACACACGTACATGGTCACCATTGTGTCATCAATCAGCTACGGTAGGCTACATACATCACTATTGTGCCACTGTATTGTTGTATTGTGCCAGTGTACTGTTGGACTGGGCCTGGGTATTTCCCTGAATTAAAAGCTACATACAGATAATTCACTAAAGAATAATAATAATAATAATAATAATAATAATAATAATAATAATAATAATAATCCATCCATCCTTCCATCATGCAATCCTACGTTGCCCCATGAGGAGCGTAGAAGCCCGGGGCTAGGCAAGTTGGTCCTGTCATTTAAGATGAGTGAATGATGATAATAATAATAAAAATAATAATAATAATAATAATAATAATGATAATAATAATAATAATAATATTATTATTATTATTATTATTATTATTATTATTATTAATGGAAATAAAAACAAGAATAATGATAATAAGAACAATATTAATAATAATAATATTATAGCTAATAATAATAATAATAATAATAATAATAATAATAATAAAAATAATTATAACAATCATAATACTATTAATGATAACAGAGTAACACACACATAGGCTACACACACACACACACACACACACACACACACACACACACACACACACACACACACACACAGGGTCGGTAAGAGAGTGGGGTTATGGACCATTGTGAGGGGTACACACACACACACACACACACACACACACACACACACAGGGTAGGTAAGAGAGAGGGGTTAAGGACCACTGTGAGGGGTTTACACACACACACACACACACACACACACACACACACACAAGGTCAGTCAGGGTGTGGGGTCAATGACCTCTGTAAAAAGAGAAAGTTGCTGCCCAGGTGTACGCCATCTTGAGGTCACATATTTTCCATTATTATTATTATTATTATTATTATTATTATTATTATTATTATTATTATTATTCCATTCATCCATCCATCATCCAATCCTACGTTGCCCCATGAGGAGCGTAGGAGCCCGGGGCGAGGCAGCTGGTCCTGACATTTAAGATGAGAGTGACCAGC
>NC_137019.1:38534944-38604944 GCF_032717465.1 Coenobita brevimanus
GATGATAGAAGTAGTGATGATAATGTTGATGATGATAGAAGTAGTGATGATAATGATGATGATGACAGAAGTAGTGATGATGATGGTGATGATGATGATGATGATGATGATGGTGATGATGATGATGATGTTCATGATGATAGAAGTAGTGATGATAATGATGATGACAGAAGTAGTGATGATAATGATGATGATGACAGAAGTAGTGGTGGTGATGATGATGATGATGATGATGGACTAAAGCATTAAAAACAGCCTTCCATTCCGTAGCACTTCTTCGTGACTAGCACCATATTCTTGTGTTAGTTTTAGTAGGCACAGATTTTTTTTTTTTAATATGCAAAGAAAAAATGAACCCAAGGCCTATTTCCCGTAGCTCAGTGGCGGAAGACAATAATGTGGCTCTACATCATTTCCACAGCACTTCCTCGTGACTAGCATCATATTATAATGTTAATCTCTTGTTACAGCTCAATATTGAAAGCTGAGTTGAAGGACTTCCCCCCCCCCTCTCTCTCTCTCTCTCTCTCTCTCTCCCTGCATCTGCATTACCCTTGTAGGTCACTGGTGTTCTGTCGGTCACCACCAATTCATTCTGTCTCTCTCTCTCTCTCCCTCCATCTGCATTACCCTTGTAGGTCACTGGTGTTCTGTCGGTCACCACCAATTCATTCTCTCTCTCTCTCTCTCTCTCTCTCCCTGCATCTGCATCACCCTTGTAGGTCACTGGTGTTCTGTCGGTCACCACCAATTCATTCTCTCTCTCTCTCTCTCTCCCTGCATCTGCATCACCCTTGTAGGTCACTGGTGTTCTGTCGGTCACCACCAATTCATTCTCTCTCTCTCTCTCTCTCTCCCTCCATCTGCATCACCCTTGTAGGTCACTGGTGTTCTGTCGGTCACCACCAATTCATTCTCTCTCTCTCTCTCCCTGCATCTGCATCACCCTTGTAGGTCACTGGTGTTCTGTCGGTCACCACCAATTCATTCTCTCTCTCTCTCCCTGCATCTGCATTACCCTTGTAGGTCACTGGTGTTCTGTCGGTCACCACCAATTCATTCTCTCTCTCTCTCCCTGCATCTGCATTACCCTTGTAGGTCACTGGTGTTCTGTCGGTCACCACCAATTCATTCTCTCTCTCTCTCCCTGCATCTGCATTACCCTTGTAGGTCACTGGTGTTCTGTCGGTCACCACCAATTCATTCTCTCTCTCTCTCCCTCCCTCCCTGCATCTGCATTACCCTTGTAGGTCACTGGTGTTCTGTCGGTCACCACCAATTCATTCTCTCTCTCTCTCCCTCCCTCCCTGCATCTGCATTACCCTTGTAGGTCACTGGTGTTCTGTCGGTCACCACCAATTCATTCTCTCTCTCTCTCCCTCCCTCCCTGCATCTGCATTACCCTTGTAGGTCACTGGTGTTCTGTCGGTCACCACCAATTCATTCTCTCTCTCTCTCCCTCCCTCCCTGCATCTGCATTACCCTTGTAGGTCACTGGTGTTCTGTCGGTCACCACCAATTCATTCTCTCTCTCTCTCTCCCTCCCTGCATCTGCATTACCCTTGTAGGTCACTGGTGTTCTGTCGGTCACCACCAGTTCATTCGTTCGTCTTATAACACGACAAAAAATGTGCAAAATCGGTAAAAGATTCAAGAGGTTTTGGCGCAGGATTCGTGGGAGGCGCGGCGCCCCCGCGGATGACGGCGCCGAGCCTCCTGACGCGGATGGGCTGCAGCAGGGCCACGCGCAGGGGGCTTCGGGGGTTATCGGGGGTGTGGAGGAGGGGAAGGAGCGAGACCACTCTCAGGAGGGTGTCGAGGATCTGGAGGAGGAGCAGGAGCGAGACCACTCTCAGGAGGGCGTCGAGGATCTGGAGGAGGGGCAGGGGCGAGACCACTCTCAGGAGGGCGTCGAGGATCTGGAGGAGGGGCAGGGGCGAGACCACTCTCAGGAGGGCGTCGGGGGTGTGGAGGAGGTGCAGGAGCGGGACCACGCCTAGGAGGCTCTCGAGGATCTGGAGGAGGTGCAGGAAGAAGGAACGAAGCCTCCCTGCCCCAACCCGGACCCTCTGTGGGAGCTGCGGAAGGGCCTAGTCACTCAGAGGGTAGAATTGGCGCGGCTTCGGCTTGAGCTGGCTGACGAGAAGGCTGATAACGATCGGCTGCGGCGGCAGGTACGGGAGCAAGAGGTGCTGACGCGGGACCTTGAGGCCTCCCAGGTCCTGGTGAGGCAGTTGGTACGTGAGGTGGCGGAACAGAATAGCATGATGGAACAGTTGGCGAGGGACCTGGGACGGCTCAAGGGACAGATGCAGGTACAGGAGGGTGTGGCCAGGGATGGACGGGGACGGGACGAGAGGGAAGGTGACGGGACAAACGGCGCCACGCCCTCACCCCCTGCTGAGGAAGACCCAGCCCAGCAGGAAAGCCCCGCACAGTCCCAAGCCCTGAAGAAGAGGAAAAGGAAAAGAAAGAAGAAGAAAAATACAGCTCCTGACTTGAGAACCTCACCTGAACCGGAACCTCCCACATGTACCTCAACAGAACCAAAACCCCCCACCCAAGCACACCCAACCCCACCACAGCCAAAACCCCCCACCCCACCACAGTGAACCCCACCACAGTCAAAAACCCCCACCCCACCACAGCCAACCCCACCACAGTCAAAACCCCCCACCCCACCACAGTGAACCCCACCACAGTCAAAAACCCCCACCCCACCCACTGAGGTGTACCTCCATGGTAGTACACCCATTGAGGTGTACCTCCATGGTAGTACACGCACTGAGGTGTACCTCCATGGTAGTACACCCACTGAGGTGTACCTCCATGGTAGTACACCCACTGAGGTGTACCTCCATGGTAGTACACGCACTGAGGTGTACCTCCATGGTAGTACACCCATTGAGGTGTACCTCCATGGTAGTACACCCACTGAGGTGTACCTCCATGGTAGTACACGCACTGAGGTGTACCTCCATGGAGGTACACCCACTGAGGTGTACCTCCATGAAGGTACACCCACTGAGGTGTACCTCCATGAAGGTACACCCACTGAGGTGTACCTCCATGAAGGTACACCCACTGAGGTGTACCTCCATGGAGGTACACCCACTGAGGTGTACCTCCATGGAGGACAGTCCCAGTGCGTGTGTCATTCTTTCGGGAACACAGCTACACACACACACACGCTCACACTCACACGCACACGCTCACACTCACGCACACACATACACACACTCACGTACATTCACAGACACTCACATACATACACTCTGTGTGAATGTGTGTGTGTGTGCGTGTATGTATGTGTACGTAGGTTAAGTGTAGGTTAAGTCAGCATGACTGTTCTCTTTTGTCTTACTTTTCTTGGCCTTACATGTCTGTATACACCAGTGACTGCCTTATATCATGGCCTTACATGTCTGTATACACCAGTGACTGCCTTATATCATGGCCTTACATGTCTGTATACACCAGTGACTGCCTTATATCATGGCCTTACATGTCTGTATACACCAGTGACTGCCTTATATCATGGCCTTACATGTCTGTATACACCAGTGACTGCCTTATATCATGGCCTTACATGTCTATACACCAGTGACTGCCTTATATCATGGCCTTACATGTCTGTATACACCAGTGACTGCCTTATATCATGGCCTGACATGTCTGTATACACCAGTGACTGCCTTATATCATGGCCTTACATGTCTGTATACACCAGTGACTGCCTTATATCATGGCCTTACATGTCTGTATACACCAGTCACTGCCTTATATCATGGCCTTACATGTCTATACACCAGTCACTGCCTTATATCATGGCCTTACATGTCTGTATACACCAGTGACTGCCTTATATCATGGCCTTACATGTCTGTATACACCAGTGACTGCCTTATATCATGGCCTTACATGTCTGTATACACCAGTGACTGCCTTATATCATGGCCTTACATGTCTGTATACACCAGTCACTGCCTTATATCATGGCCTTATATGTCTATACACCAGTCACTGCCTTATATCATGGCCTTACATGTCTATACACCAGTGACTGCCTTATATCATGGCCTTACATGTCTGTATACACCAGTGACTGCCTTATATCATGGCCTTACATGTCTGTATACACCAGTGACTGCCTTATATCATGGCCTTACATGTCTGTATACACCAGTGACTGCCTTATATCATGGCCTTATATGTCTATACACCAGTGACTGCCTTATATCATGGCCTTACATGTCTGTATACACCAGTGACTGCCTTATATCATGGCCTTACATGTCTGTACACCAGTAACTGCCTTATATCATGGCCTTACATGTCTGTATACACCAGTGACTGCCTTATATCATGGCCTTATATGTCTATACACCAGTGACTGCCTTATATCATGGCCTTATATGTCTATACACCAGTGACTGCCTTATATCATGGCCTTACATGTCTGTATACACCAGTGACTGCCTTATATCATGGCCTTACATGTCTATACACCAGTGACTGCCTTATATCATGGCCTTACATGTCTGTATACACCAGTCACTGCCTTATATCATGCCATCCTGCACTCTTCACCCTACCAGTAGTAGATGCCATCCTGCACTCTTCACCCTACCAGTAGTAGATGCCATCCTGCACTCTTCACCCTACCACTACTACTACTAGTACTAGTAGCACATTATTGCCTACTTAACTTACCCCATTCTTCCTCTTCCTCCTTCCCTCCCTCTTCCTTTCCTTCCTCTTCTTCCTATCTTCCTTCCTCCCATCCTACTCCTCACTCTTCCTTCCTCCCTTCCCTATCCTCCCTTCTCCCTTTCGCTTTTCCTCCCTCCTCCACCCCATCCTTCTCTTTCTCTCTTTCCATTCTCCCCTTTGTCACCCCCTCCTTCCTCCCTTCCCTTTTCTTCTCCTCCCCTTTCGCATGGTGTGTGTGTGTGTGTGTGTGTGTGTGTGTGTGTGTGTGTGTGTGTGTGTGTGTGTGTGTGTGTGTGTGTGTGTGTGTCATATTGGAGCCACCACGTGAAGGTGTCCCCCCCCAACACCGTCTTGTACTTAACGCCTCACTATTAGCTGTTTACATCAGTCTGTAATAACAGATTAAAGCCAACTCAATGCTAGTCATGAAGAAGTGCTTCCTCTCTCTCTCTCTCCCTTTTTCCTTTCACCTTCATTCATTTCTTCCTTTCTGTTTCCTTCTCTCTCTCTCTGCATCCACCCGTCTCCTCGCTGGTTAAGGAAGCTCCCTAACACCTCTCCCACGGCGATTTATTTTGTTTAGTTCACCTTGCCGTTCTCGTCTGTGTTCCTTAAATCCTTCCAATATCACCACACTCTGCATAAATAACATACAAAACGATGTTACCCAGCCGTATCCAAAAATAAATCGGTAAGGAAGTGGTGTTAGGGAATATACCGGTAATCTTGAAGGAATTTAAGGTGATGTTTGGAGTCAAGGCTAAAACACACTGACTGCTGACATGCATACACACATGTGCGTACGTACACACACACATACACTCATGTACATACGTTTACACACACACACATTCATACATGCATACACACAGCCACACAGAGACAGACGTATGCAAACAGACATAAACACATACATACATACATACATATCCACAGTCATACAAACAGATACCGGTATATACAAGCGCACACACACACACACACACACACACACACACACACACACACACACACACACACTGCCAGTCACGCCGCACCTCCAGCACATACAGTCAGTAAACATGGAAGCAAACATTAGCCTTTCCTTGGGTCCCCTTCATGCGGTGCCACAGATAATAATAATAATAATAATGATAATAATAATAATAATAATAATAATAATAATAATAATAATGATAATAATAATAATAATAATAATAATAATAATAATAATAGCAAATGTTTGGATCCTCTAGGGAGGTGGTGAAGTAGGCAATGAGAAAGCCTGGGATGTAGAAGTGGCTGGTTAGGGTGGTTATGGCTATGTATGTGGGTGCTCACACCCAGGTAAGGGTGAATGGAGATCTGAGTGATGAGTTTCCAGTGAATGATGGTGTGCATCAGGGGTCAGTCTTGAGCCCCTTGTTGTTTGTCATGGTACTTGAAGCCCTCTCACGTGACTTCAGAAAGGGACTCCCGTGGGAGATGTTGTGTGTTGATGATTTTGTGCTGATTGCAGAGAACGAAACGGAGGAGGAAAGATTTAGAAAGTGGAGACAAGGTATGAGGCACAAAGGCTTAAGAGTAAATGCAAATAAAACAAAAGTGATGGTATCTATGGTTGGTGGCGGTACTGTAAAGGAAGAGGGAGAGTGGCCATGTGCGATTTGACACATGGGCGTGGGAAGTAATTCTATATTGTGTAGTGTTAGTGATAAATGGGTGCATAAGAGATGTAGTGGTATTAGAGGTAGACTGCAAGATAATGCAGTGTTTGTGATAAGTGGGTGCATAAGAGATGTAGTGGTATTAGAGGTAGACTGCGAGATAATGCAGTGTTTGTGATAAGTGGGTGCATAAGAGATGTAGTGGTATTAGAGGTAGACTGCAAGATAATGCAGTGTTTGTGATATATGGGTGCATAACAGATGTAGTGGTATTAGAGGTAGACTGCAAGATAATGCAGTGTTTGTGATAAATGGGTGCATAACAGATGTTGTGGTATTAGAGGTAGACTGCAAGATAATGCAGTGTTTGTGATAAATGGGTGCATAACAGATGTAGTGGTATTAGAGGTAGACTGCAAGATAATGCAGTGTTTGTGATAAGTGGGTGCATAAGAGATGTAGTGGTATTAGAGGTAGACTGCAAGATAATGCAGTGTTTGTGATAAGTGGGTGCATAAGAGATGTAGTGGTATTAGAGGTAGACTGCAAGATAATGCAGTGTTTGTGATAAATGGGTGCATAACAGATGTAGTGGTATTAGAGGTAGACTGCAAGATAATGCAGTGTTTGTGATAAGTGGGTGCATAACAGATGTAGTGGTATTAGAGGTAGACTGCGAGATAATGCAGTGTTTGTGATAAATGGGTGCATAACAGATGTAGTGGTATTAGAGGTAGACTGCAAGATAATGCTGATTTCATGTGTGCGGTGTGTCGGGGAGGGCAGGTGGGGACTGTCAGGCATGAAAGGACTGATCCTGCTGGTGAGTCTCTTGAGTGTGTGGAAGAGTTTTGTTATTTGTGCTGGAGGTGGGGCAGGAGCTAGCTCTGTGGCTAGAGTGAGGAGAGGTTAGAAGAAGTTCAGGGAGCTGTTGCCCCTCCTAACGTGGAGAGGGCTCTCCCTCCTTGCTAAGGGGTCTTTGTATGCAGCGTGTTTTAGAGTGTAATGCTGTTTGGCAGTGAGACCTAGGCAGTAAAAAAAGAGGATATTCGCAGACTCAAACGCACGAAAATGACAATGATTAGGTGGATGTGTAGTGCGTCCCTGAGTGCAAGGCCTGGGGGAGGGGGGGGCGGAGGCTGGGCTTACGATGGAAGAGCTGAGAGGAAGGATGGGACTGGAGTGTATTTGTGTTGTGATGAGGAGGGATAGATTGAGGTGGTTTGGGCATGTGGAGTGTATGGGGGATGATAATCAGATACACACACGAATATATACACATTCAAACATACATTTCTACAGCCACACACACACACACACACACACACACACACACACACACTAACTTGGCCTAACATCACCATCTCTCCATCTTGAATGCTGAGTCGGAACAACAGATTAACACTAGAATATGATGCTAGTCACGAAGAAGTGCATGGAAAGGATTTAGAGCCGAAACATTGAGAACTATGGAAGGAAGGAAGGAAGGAAAGAAGGAAGGAAGGGAGGGAAGGAGGAAAGAAGGAAAGAAAGAAGGAAGGAAGGAATGACGGAAGAAAATAATGAAGGGAAGAAGAAAGAAAGGAAGGAAAAGAGAGAGAGAGAGAGAGAGAGAGAGAGAGAGAGAGAGAGAGAGAGAGGTAATATGCGTCGCAAAAATACAGGAGGGAGAGTAGGAGAGCGGAGGGGAGGGGAAGGGAGAGAAGAGGAAGGGAGAGAAGGAGAGGAGAGGGGAATGGAGAGAAGAAGAAAGGAGGGGAGGGGAGGGGAGGGGAGGGGAGGGGGAATTACTGTAAAGCCAGTGTGACGTCAAACCTACATATCTCTAAATGCATCTCCAGTCCCTCCCAGCCTTCCCTCTCTCTCTCTCTCTCTCTCTATCAATCTGTCTATTTATCAGTCTATCTACTTCTCATTAGCCATCCCCTTCTCTCTCTCTCCCTCTCTCTCTCTCTCTCTCTCTCTCTCTCTGTATCAATCTGTTTTTTTTATCAGTCTATCTACTTCTCATTAGCCATCCCCTTCTCTCTCTCTCTCTCTCTCTCTCTCTCTCTCTCTCTCTGTATCAATCTGTTTTTTTTATCAGTCTATCTACTTCTCACTAGCCATCCCCTTCTCTCTCTCTCTCTCTCTCTCTCTCTCTCTCTCTCTCTCTCTCTCTCTCAATCTGTCTATTTATCAGTCTATCTACTTCTCACTAGCCATCTCTCTCTCTCTCTCTCTCTCTCTCTCTCTCTCTCTCCCTGCCTCACTACATGCTGTATATTCACGTGCCAACGCCATTCCGTCTGTCCTTCAACATTTCCCTCTCTGTGTTTTATGCTACTGTTCTTTACACTCCTCAAACTGCCTCTGTCACCCTGTTTACCTTCTGTCTGCCCTCCCTCCAACTCACCCCCCCTCTCTTTCTCATATATCTCTCCACTCCATCCCTCCACCTCATCCTTGGTCTCCCCCTCCCTCTCTTCCCCTCCTCCTCACTCACACTCTCCTTGTCAGTCTCTCATTCTCCATTTCCCCACTCCATCCCTCCACCTCATCCTTGGTCTCCCCCTCCTTCTCTCCCTCCACCTCACTCACATTCACTCTCCCAGTCAGTCTCTCATTTTCCATCTTTCCACTCCATCCCTCCACCTCATCCTTGGTCTCCCCCTCCCTCTCTCCCCCTCCACCTCACTCACACTCTCCTTGTCAGTCTCTTCTCCATCACTCCATTCCATCCATTCACCTCATCCTTGGTCTCCCCCTCCTTCTCTCCCCATCCACCTCACTCACATACACTCTCCTAGTCAGTCTCTCATCCTCCATCCTCTCCACCTGGCCAAACCATCTCAGTGTATTTCTCTTAACACTTTCAGTTACGAGTACATCCACAGCAACACAACACTCCTTTACTTCCTCATTTGTCTGTCTGTCTCTCCATGTGTGTGTGTGTGTGTGTGTGTGTGTGTGTGTGTGTGTGTGCATACTGTATGTGTGAATGTGTATGTATGTATGTATGTGTAGGGACATTCTATCTATCTATCTATCCATCTATCTATCTATCTATTTATCTATCTATCTCCTTGTCTCTCTCTCTAAACGAATCCTGTTTCCGTTCTGTGTAGTGCACTGAATATTAATGTGTATATTGCTGCAACGTACATCTATCTATCTATCTATCTATCTATAGCCCGACGCCCTAATCCTGCAAAGGGTGGTCGCAGACAAAACGCCTCCAAGTCGCTCTGTCACCCACCATTTGACTGCCCTCCCCCCAACTCACTCCCCCCTCCCTCTTATACCTCTCAACTCCATCCCTTCACCTCATCCTCGGTCTACCCCTCCCTCCACTTCACCTACATACACCCTCTTAGTCTTTCATTCTCCATTCTCTCCACATGCCCAACGCAGAGAGGAAATTGATTCGTCTGGAGATAGATAGATAGATAGATAGATAGACAGATAGATAGATAGAGAGATAAAGAGATAGACAGATACAGAGATAGGTAGATGGATAGATAGATAGATAGGTGGATGGATAGATAGATAGACAGATAGATAGATAGGTAGATGGATAGATAGATAGGTAGATGGATAGATAGATAGACAGATAGATAAATAGATGGATAGATAGACAGAAAGACAGACAGATGGATAGATAGATAGATAGATAGGCAATGAAGGACGTAGGTACTGGAGTGAGGAGTGTTGGGAGGGAGGGAGAGAAGGAAGGAAGGAAGAAGGAGGGAGGAGTGTGAAGTACTGACAGGAAGCTGTTAATTTTACCATAGCCTACCTGATGTCCCCCCCCCCCCACACACACACACACCGCTCGCTGGTGCAGTGGTAGCGTTCTCGATTGCCAACTGGTGGACGGGAGTTCGCGCCTCGTTCAGGTTGCGAAAAGTTTCACTGATGAAGTGGGTGGTTACTGTCCCCCTGGAGCAAGGGGACGGGTGTGTGCGTGTGTGAAGGTCACAGTCTTGCCCTTAGATCGGACTATATAAGCTCTCAGCTCCCTTCCGGGAGGGTAAAAGCTGACGATCACGACCATCAAGTGATCCTGACCGACCCGGTGAATTACACACACACACACACACACACGTTAACAATCGCCTTTTCTCATTGGCATCATCACCGCAGCGACAAGTCATCATCATTATAACCCCCCCCCCTCTCCCATATACCTCTCCACTTCATCCCTCCATCTTATCCATGCCCTCCCCCTCCCTCTTCCACCCTCCACCTCACTCACATACACTCTCCTCGTCAGTCTCTCGCTCTCCATTTAGATTAAAATACAAACATACACTTACAGGAAAAGTTTATATAAGAAGGAACAAGTGACTGTGTATGTCCATATGGGAAGGGTACCAGGGAGGGTGTGTAAGGTGCTGGGAAGGGTGTGTAAGGTGCTGGGAAGGGTGTGTAAGGTGCTGGGAAGGGTGTGTAAGATCGACAGTGAACTATTAAACAACTCATCAAGACACAGGCATAAGTATATAGTTTGTGTATTCTTAAAAAATCTCGCTACCTAACTACACATACTCTTTGTAACACTGCATCGCGGTATCTGTCACAGTACATTATATTCGTTTAACCCGCAGCGTCCCGGGGACGTACTTCCACGTCCTCACGTTTTGTCACAGCTAATCCCGGGGACGTACTTCAACGTCCTGCAATTGCAAGGTTCATAATTTCCACAATTTTCAATTTTCGCGAGTCATTTTTGGTACGTATACACGTGACACCTTCCTCAACAAGATGCCAGGCAGAGACAATGCCTTACCCAGCATGACCTCCTCCTCCCCCCTGCATGCCATTGTCTCAGCAATTCACCTGTTATCAGTGACCTGGCCAGTATAGCCATGTCATGCCACGGTACGAAATTCAGGGCCAGAGTGATTCCCCAATCAATGACAATGTGGGGGACAAACTTTACATAGCATTAGAGGAAGAAACAGTTAGAAATGATGATCAGGTAATGTGGCAAAAAAAGGTCAGGTATTAGTGAGTGAAACAATGCTTATAATGCCTATATTTCTGCTTGAAAACCAATATACTCTTGTACTACATATAAATTCGTAACAGTAAATAAATAAATACCGTTTATGAGTGGTGTGAAATAGTTATCCTCCCATAGAACTCGTTTTCTTTGGTGCCAGCCTGATGGAAAACCCAATAAGGTAAGGAGGCTCTCCTACCTGTAATGAGTATTTTAAACCTCAGGTGAGCGATTTCTCTATGAATTTTCGATGTTTCTCACCAAAAACGAAAGTTTTAGCAAAAAAAAAAAGGGTCGAAAAATGGTCGGGATTGGGGGGTACCAGTGGTCAAAAAGTGGTCGGGACGGGGCGGGTTAAGGGAAACAAAAGAAAATTGTACCGTGATTTCCTCTCTAAGTCTCTAAAAAGGTAACATTTAGTACTGCTGAGGTTTAAACTAATTTTAGGGGAAGAATTTGAAACTAGAAAGGAGTGCCAGATGTGGGAATTTTTTTCGTAGTTATTGACTTCGGCTTCATCTTTTCGTCAGGAAATCCAAAATATCTGGCAAGAGGGTAGCATCCATGCAAATAATGTAGCATATAAATCTTTTACACAGCTAACTCGATCATAAGTGCAGTGATACTGGCATATAAACAGCGAATTGATCAAAACAATGATACCAATTTGAACTTCGCGGGCATCACATCCGAGACGCAGGCAAGGTTCCCAAATTATAAATTTTTTGAGCGTCCGGTGGACGTGTATAAAATTGTTTGTTTATCTTTCAGTTTTCACGCTACCAAGCCAAAAAAAATATAAAAATCGAAATAATCAACCAAACAAAATTATTTCTAGTGATTTTAAGTGCTGTGAAGGCTTTTTAAATCTCGGATATTGGTTTAAGATCTTTATGAATACTGCCGAGGTTGGCGTTGGGAGTTTAAGTGTAACCGACGCCATGTTTCAAGAGAACATTTGGGAGTGATGTGGTGAGTATCCTGCCTTGATTCCACATTTTCAAGCGGTTACAGTTAATTTACTTGTATTATTGTGCTTTTGAAAATTAGTTATGGCAATGGAGATAACTTAGAGGTGAGTGTTTCTAGTGAGTATTCGTGTTTCGTGATGGGAAAGGGCGACAAAATCCGAGCAGATCCTCTGTCTAGAAGGCCGGCTTCGTATCTTGGTCCACTTCCATAATTTTACCACCAGCATCTGATTTACGTGCATAAATATGCTGGTTAATATTAAATAAATTAGTGGAGATTACTAGGGTATAAGTATGAGATGGAATTTCCTTGTTTTGAGGTGGTTGTGGAATGGTGGTGTAAATGGAATAACAGACGCCGAAGAAGGCCAGCTTAGGTATCCTGCTCTGATTCGTGTTTCGGCAGCTTCCATCTAATTTACTGACATAATTCTACCCACTAATGTTAAATAAGCAACTATGGATTATTTGGGTGTACGCGTGTGAGGGAAGGTGGCTGTATTGAGATGATATTTGGCATTCTTGTAAGATTTGATGTCGAAGATGGCTGGCGTAGTAAGTTAAGTATCCTGCTCTACCTCCATATTTTCCTTACATAAAGTTGATTTCCCCACTTAATTCTGCTTACTGTTGTTATACATGGTGGTGGAGGTAAATAAGTGTAGTTTGGTGGGAGAATATTGTTGTTTGCAGATATTTAAAGGATGTCGGGTCTTTTCGTGTCCTTGCCGAAATTTTGTAAACATTCTGCCCCCGACATGTTTAGGATGTTCGTATGTTATGTATTGCCGTCGATTTATTGTTTATTGTTTATTTATTATTGGTTATTATTTATTGGTTATTGGTTATTATTGGTGGTTGGTGCTGGCGACCATCATCCACTCACTTGATGTAGTGCTGCCTACTTCTTCCTTAGCCTTACCATTCTTTTTCTGTGCCTGTCCTCCTCTCTTCCTATTTCTCACCATCATCCACTCACTTGATGTAGTGCTGCCTACTTCTTCCTTGGCCTTTGTCGTTCTTTTTCTGTGCCTGTCCTCCTTTCTTCTTATTTTTTCCATCTTTCCTGTCACTTCTTATTGCTTTTCTTTCCTTGACAGGTGGCTTTACATTGAGTGACAAGCCAAATGGTTTCCTGTAAGCCAAGAAACCATTTACGACGCTGGGTTGTAACCATATAACCAAACCATACGTACACCCTACGTGTCAACAAGTGGGTTGGTGAAGGGTTAGTGCCCCTCCCCGTTAAACAACTAACTCAAAGTCAAATGGCCACCCCTTACGGGATTATGGCGTCTGGCAGTAGATAGACAGATAGATAGAGTTATTGGTTATTGTCCTTTTTTTATTATGATGTGGGTTTGGTGGTATTTTTTGAAGAGGATTCCACGTAAATAGCCCCTTCAAGCCGATGACGTGTTGGAGGGGGACGCCTGCAGGTGGTGGCACTGATATAACCACGCCAGTACCACTATTAATATATACGTTGCTCAATCCTTATCCCATGACAGCAGGATGTGGCACTGCAGAGAGGTAACTTCATCCTGCAGTCCACCGGGTTCACGTTTAGATGAGCAGGGAGTCACAGTAACACTACCGCTGTCTGTTGACGATTTTATCTGTACGTTTAGATCAACATGGATAGGTCATAAAGGGAACTGCGGGCTTAAAGTTGGATGAGGTTAATCTATCTATTGCCAGATGCCATAATCCCATAAGGGGTGGCCATTTGACTTCGAGTTATTTGTTTTACGGGGAGGGGCACTAACCCTCCACCAACCCACTTGTTGACACGTAGGGAGCACTTATGGTTTAGTTATATGGTTACCAACCAGCATTGTAAATGGTTTCTTGGCTTACAGGAAACCATTAGGCTTGTCACTCAATGTAAAGCCACCTGTAAAGGAAAGAAAAGCAATAAGAAGTGACAGGAAAGATGGGAGAAATAGGAAGAGAGGAGGGCAGGCACAGAAAAAGAATGATAAAGGCTAAGGAAGAAGTAGGCAGCCCTACATCAAATGAGTGGATGATGGTCACCACCACCTACCACTATGAGGTTAATACCAGTACTTACAGATATTCACAAAAAATCTTGTACAGTAATTAGGCAAATTGCTTTCAGCACTGGTTGGTTGGGGCAGACATTGCAAAGTATAGGCAACGTGACTGTGTACTCTAATATTGCATTGAAGTTGTGTGGCCTGTGTGAAAATAGTGTGGTGCATTTATAACGCTGCTCTGCTACTCCACCTGGCTGTTTCTTGTGTGTTGCAACGACGGCTGTCAGTGTTGTCATTGTCAGTTGTGTACCATGTAACGGGTATTCCCTTCCTACTGCCACTGCTGCACACACACACACACACACACACACACACACACACACACACACACACACACACACACAGCTGTGCCCACAACACATCAGATATTGCAGGTGAGTGTCTTGTGAAGCTCTGTTTACATACTGCCTTGTACAACACTTTTGGCCCCTCTTGGACTCTTCATGGGGTACAGGCTCAACATGTGGTGTATTTTCTTTGATGATAACAAGAGTAATATTGGTCACTTTCTGCCCCCACCTCCAACTAATTGTTCCTTTCACTTGCAGGTACGATGTTACTTGTTACTAGTGCATTACTTGGGTTACTTGCAAGATGGCAACATGAATACAGAGTCAGGCAGCGGTACGTGGCAGCCTAAGTTACAGAGAACCAGTGGCCCCAGTGTAGTGGCTTTCGAATTAAGGTGAGTCTTTTAGCCTTCTTAGTGCACTGACACCTTAATTTAGTCTGGCAGGCTCCAAGTGATTTTAGTCAGTAGGTACCTACATGAAAGGAGAGTTGTGGTGTGGAGAAACACATTGAGGTAGTTTGGTCATGTGGAGAAGATAGAGAGCGACAGACTAACGAGGAGAATGTATATGTGAGTAAGGTGGAGGGGGGGAGAGGGAGGGGGAAGCCGAGGATGAGATGGAGGGATGGAGAGGTATATGAGAAAGAGGTGTGTGAGCTGGGAGCAGGGCAGTGAAATGGCGGGGAACAGGGCGACATGGAGACGACCTGTTTTTGGCCACCCCTTACGGGATTAAGGCTTCTGGCAACAGATAGATAGATAGACCTACATGAAAATTAGTGTCTGAGTGTGGTGTGTTCTCAGTCCAGGTCAGCGTCTTTGCCACTTCACTCCGATGATGTCTTAGTTTATTCTTGTCATCTGCAAGTGATTTTATTCAACTCAGAGAGAAAAGAATATTGCTGTGCCTAAGTGCTGTGTCTTGGTGTGTTAAGCTGAGGTCTTTCTGAACCCTGTTGAGAATGGCAAGCACAGGGCATAATTATAATCTTTTCACCTCTCTCTTCCTGTCTACATACTCGTATAACTCTTCCATCCGTCTCTCAACTTCCTCCATGCCTCTGCTTCCCATCCACTCACTATATGCTTTCTTCTTTTGCGCCACAGCCTGTCTCACCCCTTCATCTCACCATGCTGTTCCTTGCACCCCCTTTCGTCTTCACCATACACATCATCACACATATTATATTTTTCATTTTGTCACATCAATTAGCATCAGAGAGAGGATGTTCAACCCTGGAGCAGGGTTTTTTAAAGTTGTTGGTACATCCGCATGAGGCTACTGGGGGCAAAATAGGTCTTTCATGAAACACTTATATTCTTACAAAATAGTCAGACAAAATGCCTCTTCATGTTTGTATCAGTTTAAGTCCATCCACCCTTGTTAGACTACACCTGGCCATCACCAAGCTGAAAAGGGTTGGGAATCTTGGCAAGTTAGAACAAATGTTGTTAAGTCACATGGATGTCACTCGAGAATAATTCCTTGTTATATGTTGCTCTTTTTCCATCTTTTTTGTTGTACACTTCTTGAATCCAGTGCCATTGTTAGTGTTATTCTTGCCATGTGTACACCACAGTGTACTGTACTTTAAGACAGCTGTAACCCCTTCAATCCAGTGCCATTGTCAGTGTTATTCTTGCCATGTGTACACCACAGTGTACTGTACTTTAAGACAGCTGTAACCCCTTCAATCCAGTGCCATTGTCAGTGTTATTCTTGCCATGTGTACACCACAGTGTACTGTACTTTAAGACAGCTGTAACCCCTTCAATCCAGTGCCATTGTTAGTGTTATTGTTGCCATGTGTACACCACAGTGTACTGTACTTTAAGACAGCTGTAACCCCTTCAATCCAGTGCCATTGTCAGTGTTATTGTTGCCATGTGTACACCACAGTGTACTGTACTTTAAGACAGCTGTAACCCCTTCAATCCAGTGCCATTGTCAGTGTTATTGTTGCCATGTGTACACCACAGTGTACTGTACTTTAAGACAGCTGTAACCCCTTCAATCCAGTGCCATTGTCAGTGTTATTCTTGCCATCTTTACACCACTGTGTACTTAAAGGCAGCAGTAACCCTTTCATGGAGGTATTGAAAATTTTGTTCTTGGTATCTCTAGACCACTTTATTCAGTTTAAAGACTACTCGTGAGCAGTTGTTGAGTAGCCCTGGTCTGTCTGGTTGAGCAGACCTATCAATCACAAACAAGCAACTACCCCTGCAGGTCCGTGCCATGCAGTGAACCGATGTTTCCTTGCAGTGGACAGCACCTTGCCACTGCCAGGTGCGGGCAAGAGTATGGAGGTTGGGTTGCCAGACGGAATTTGCATCTGCATCCAGTAACAGGGACGCCATAGTAGGCTGCACATCATGCTGCTGTTTGGTGTTATGGTTACCACCCAGCGTTGTACAGTAAAGGGTTTCCATGGTTACCCCATAGTAGGCTGCACATCATGCTGCTGTTTGGTGTTATGGTTACCACCCAGTGTTGTAAAGGGTTGCCATGGTTACGCCATAGTAGGCTGCACATCATGCTGCTGTTTGGTGTTATGGTTACCACCCAGTGTTGTACAGTAAAGGGTTGCCATGGTTACGCCATAGTAGGCTGCACATCATGCTGCTGTTTGGTGTTATGGTTACCACCCAGCGTTGTAAAGGGTTGCCATGGTTACGCCATAGTAGGCTGCACATCATGCTGCTGTTTGGTATTATGGTTACCACCCGGTGTTGTAAAGGGTTGCCATGGCTACGCCATAGTAGGCTGCACATCATGCTGCTGTTTGGTGTTATGGTTACCACCCAGCGTTGTAAAGGGTTGCCATGGTTACGCCATAGTAGGCTGCACATCATGCTGCTGTTTGGTGTTATGGTTACCACCCAGCGTTGTACAGTAAATGGTTGCCATGGTTACCCCATAGTAGGCTGCACATCATGCTGCTGTTTGGTGTTATGGTTACCACCCAGCGTTGTACAGTAAAAGGTTGCCATGGTTACCCCATAGTAGGCTGCACATCATCTATACCATAGTAGGCTGCACATCATGCTGCTGTTTGGTGTTATGGTTACCACCCAGCGTTGTACAGTAAAGGGTTGCCATGGTTACCCCATAGTAGGCTGCACATCATGCTGCTGTTTGGTGTTATGGTTACCACCCAGCGTTGTACAGTAAAGGGTTGCTATGGGTACCCCATAGTAGGCTGCACATCATGTTGCTGTTTGGTGTTATGGTTACCACCCAGCGTTGTACAGTAAAGGGTTGCCATGGTTACCCCATAGTAGGCTGCACATCATGCTGCTGTTTGGTGTTATGGTTACCACCCAGCGTTGTACAGTGGAGGGTTGCCATGGTTACCCCATAGTAGGCTGCACATCATCCTGCTGTTTGGTGTTATGGTTACCACCCAGCGTTGTACAGTAAAGGGTTGCCATGGTTACCCCATAGTAGGCTGCACATCATGCTGCTGTTTGGTGTTATGGTTACCACCCAGCGTTGTACAGTAAAGGGTTGCCATGGGTACCCCATAGTAGGCTGCACATCATCTATACCATAGTAGGCTGCACATCATGCTGCTGTTTGGTGTTATGGTTACCACCCAGCGTTATACTGTAACTAACCTCGCCAGTTTGAAGTGTCTCCTAAGCTGAATATAAACACATAGAGGTAACAAGAATATCTGAAGCATAGGTTGGGCCAGGTGGACACGATGGACAATGAGAGACTGACGTGGAGTGTATGTGAGTGAGGTGGAGAGGGAGACCAAGAATGAGATGGATGAATGGAATGGAGAAATATAGGAGAGAAGGGGGTGTGAGTTGGAGGGAGGGAAGTCAAATGGCAGAGGACAGAGCAACGTGGAGGGAATTTGCTTGTGGCTACCCCTTACAGGATTAAGTCATGTGGTAATAGATAGATGTCACTGGATTGAAGGGGTTATATTTTCAATAGTTTACAGAAAAAAGCCTAATACAGTTCCGTTTCTACCTATAAAGCTGGTTTGCCGCTTTGCTTTGGTGGTGGAGAGGGACGCCTTCATGTGGTGGCACTGATATATCTGGGCGGCTACACTGCATGGTTAAATAACACCCCCAGCTACTTCCCTTCCCCCCGAAAAGCGAATGGTGGACTTAGGGAGAAGGGCAACAGATGAACATGGGGATACAACAGTATTACTACTTCTACTATTACCACCACCACCACCACTATTACTACTACTACTACTACTACTACTACTAAACACTGCCAAGTTTCCCCTGATTTAACCACATTCCCACTTACAGAGGAAAAAAAAAATTATTTGAAACCCCATACCTGAAAATGAGACCCTCCAGTAATTAGTCAACATCTTTAGTCATTATTCTCTCCCTTACTGTCTTCTCTCCAGTTATTTGTTCCGTTGCTTATCATGTGTCTTGGCTGTGAATTACTGCCATATGATCCCTGACAGGCGCTGGGAATGCAATATTGAATTCATTTTAGTAGTCAGCATCATTTAGTACCGGGTAATTATTCTCTCCCTTACTGTCTTCTCTCCAGTGTTTTGTTCCGTTGCTTATCATGTGTCTTGGCTGTGAATTAGTGCCATATGGTGTTTGACAGGCGCTGGGAATCCAGTATTCAGTTCAGTGCCACCTTATTCTATCTGTTGGTATTTGTCCCCAGGTGGCATGGTGGTTGTGTGCAGCAGTTTGGTGCAGAATAGTGGCGATACGTGATTGGTGGAGAAGGCCAGAGGCACCACTCGTTACCATGGCAACCACCTGATGCTTACCGTGAGGATTTGTAGTAGACTTTTATTTCTGCTTTTGTTTTTGTAAGCTTATTGATATACTCGACAGATTTTATTATTATATACTAACGGTAAAATAGGTCTTTGCATTTTGTCAACTTTTTTTTTTCCATCTATCCATCGCCAGACGTTTTCATCACGCAAGGGATGGCCACAAACAAATCGCCTCCATGTCATTCTGTCCGCCATTTCGCTTCCCTGCTCCCAGCTCGCATCGCCTTCTTATATACCTCTCCATCCCTCCATCTCATCCTTGGCCTCCACCTCACTCACATACACTCGTCTCGTTAGTCTCCCGTTCACTATCCTCTCCAACGTCTTGATAATACTTGCAGGTCATGATGGTTGGGTGGGTTGCAGTGATGTAAGTGGCTGCCCGTGGGTTAGAGAGAGAGAGAGAGAGAGAGAGGAGAACAAACTGCAGCATGGTTAAGAGATGTGATTTAGAGAGTGAGAGAGAGTGACCATGAGTTAGAGCAGAAGAAACTGCCGTATAATTAAGAGATATTATTTAGAGAGAGAGTGAGTGAGAATGTCCATGAGTTAGAGCAGAAGAAACTGCCGTATAATTAAGAGATATTATTTAGAGAGAGAGAGTGAGTGAGAATGGCCATGAGTTAGAGCAGAAGCAACTGCAGTATAATTAAGAGATATTATTTAGAGAGAGAGAGTGAGTGAGAATGCCCATGAGTTAGAGCAGAAGCAACTGCAGTATAATTAAGAGATATTATTTACAGAGAGAGAGAGTGAGTGAGAATGCCCATGAGTTAGAGTAGTATAATTAAGAGATATTATTTAGAGAGAGAGAGTGAGTGAGAATGGCCATGAGTTAGAGCAGAAGCAACTGCAGTATAATTAAGAGATATTATTTAGAGAGAGAGAGTGAGTGAGAATGGCCATGAGTTAGAGCAGTGGTTGCCAACCTTTTTTCCAGGCGACCCCAATCCTGCACATGTAGCCATGACCGCGACCCACTGGTTTTATACACTGTATGTAATGTATTATTGTATATTACTGGTTGTACGCTGTAACAGTACAGGGCAAGTGTAATTAATAGCCGTGTAAGAGAGGTACTGTAAGGTTGAAAAAGACAAAATTAACATCATTAAATGTTAGTTTAGTCGTAGAAATATAAAGGCTTCATTTGAACAAACATCCACTTCTGAAACAATATTTTGTCACATTCCACAAAGACAATCTAAAATACAATTGTTTTTTATCAACTGATAAATTGATTTTAATGGGAGCCTTGGACCAGGATCTGGCTGGTAAGCATTTCCATTCATGGCTCAGTCGTAGAAAGTGCCACCCTCAAATCATGTTCAGGTTGCAACCACTTTCTGGTTTTCGTTTTGATGGCAGCCAGATATGCAAACCCTGATCCGCACAGATAGGTTGTAACGAACGGCAACAGCACTTTCACAGCCTCACTGCCGAGGACTGGTTTCTCCTTCACAGTAGTCCAGAACACTGCTAGTGACTGTTTCATCATGTTGCACCTCGATGAGCTCCTCTTGCAGATTTGGAAGACTCTTCTTCTGAGAGGTCACTGACGTGGACATCGAAGGGTCTGCGCACCCATTTGTGTTTCTCATGCAACTCTTCATCTGGAATATATCTGTCAAACTCCTCACTCAGCTTCTCAAGATGCTCATCAATACACTTTGTTCGTCCACAAGCGTGACGTCTTCATCTTCCAGAAAAAGGTTCGAAAGTGGAAAGGATGCAGTTTTCCGCCGCTCAATCTTTCCCTTTCACGACGTCAGTTTCGCCTTGAATGCCTTGAGCTTTTCTGACACAAAGAGATGAGTTTTTTCTGTTCCTTTCGTGGATATATTCAGCAAATTTAACACTGTAAATATGTCTGTTGGATATGCCAGTTTAAGCAACCACCTTGGTTCAGCAAGCCTTGATGCCAGTGCATGTTTCTTCTCTTTCAAGAAGATATCAACCTCTGCACGCATTTCAAACACTCTCTGGAGCACTTTCCCTCGGGACAGCCACCTGACACAAGAGTAGTAAAGCAGGTGTTCATATTCCGACCCCATATCACAGCACATCTGACTGAACAGCCTGGAATTCAGAGCTGATGGTTTAATAAAATTCACTATTTGAATCACATCTTTTATCACAGAGTTAAGCTCAAGTGACAGTTTCCGGGAGGCAAGGTTTTCCCGGTGGACCAGACAATGAGTCACTATCACTTCGGGGCTGACTTGTTTCATCCTAGCGGTGAAACCCTGATGTGCCCCTAGCATTGCAAGTGCACCATCCGTGCACACACTGAAGCACTGATCCCAGCTGAGGCCTTCTTTCTTGATGAAGCTGTCAACCAACTTGAACAGATCTTCACCTGTTGTTGTCGTCTCCAGTCGTTTACAGAACAAGAATTTCTCTTCCATGTCATTCTTCCCTTGGTACCGCACATATACCAAGAGCTGTGCATCGCCACTGACGTCAGTTGACTCATCCAACTGCAAGCTGAAGTTTCCGCTTTCCTTGATGGCAGCCACTACCTGTTCTTTGATGTCTTCCGACATCTCTTGAATCCGTCGCTCATTTTGTTGTCTGACAGTGCAATAGTTTATTTTTTTTTTCACCGCATCATCTCCGAAAATAGTACAAACTACATCGAGGACTGCTGCTTCACCAACTTTTTCTCAATTGTATGTGGCTGTTTACACTTAGCAATTCTTTTTGCAGCCAGATAGGATGCAATTGTTGCTTGTTGAACAGAATACACTCCTGTGTTCATAGGGGTGTCCAACCGCTGACGCTGCAGTTGTTCTTTCCTCTTCAAATACTGGCGGTCTTTCCCCGCCAGCGTCGGGTGTTTTCCGTGGAGATGGCGCTCGAGCTTGTTTGCTTTAAGCGACTCATGGCTGAGCACTTCCCCGCATCCAACACGTCGAGGTTTTTCGACCCCACGATCGATGAGAAGCGTAAACCCAATGTCAAGGAATTCTTCTTTGTACACCCGCTTTCTGGACGTCACTGAAGAATCCGAAATGAAATATATACTTGCTTAACAATAAATCAGACAAAAGATGCTGTTTGGTACCGTCCACCAGGAGGGGAGAGGGGGAGGGGGCCAAGGAAGGAGGAGGAGGGGAGGGGGCCAAGGAAGGAGGAGGAGGGGAGGGGGCCAAGTAAAAAGAAGGACGGGAGGGGGCCAAGGAAAGAGGAGAGGAAGGAGCCAAGGAAAATGAAGGAGGGGAGGGGGCCAAGGAAAGAGGACGGGAGGGGGCCAAGGAAAGAGGAGGGGGAGAAGTAAAGAGGAAAGGGGGCAAGGAAAGAGGAGGAGGGGAAGGGGACAAAGAAAAAAGAGGGGGAAGGGAGGGACAAGGAAAAAGGAAGGGGAGGAGTAAAAAGGAGGAGGGGAGGGGACAAGGAAAGAGAAGCAGGGGGAGGGGTCAAAGAAAAAGGAGGGGGATGAGGCAAGAAAGAGGAGGAAAGGAGGACAAGGAAAAGGGAGGGGGAGGAGTAAAGAGGATGGGGAGGGGGTCAAGGAAAGAGTAGGAGGGGGAGGGAGCAAGGAAAGTGCCCCCGTCCCCCCCCTCCTCTTCCCTTGCCCCCCTCCCTCTCCTCCTCTTTCCTTGTCCCCCTCGCTCTCTAAATATAGTGAACGGTGCCTTTCACTGACATACTTTGGTGCAATATTTCGTCGGCAAGTGAAATAGTTTCTTTCTCATATTTACTTAGGAATTTTAAAGAAAGAAAGACGAAGTGAAAGCTATACAACACATTGCAATTCAATATACGGGTAAAAATACATCAACTTACCGACAGAAGATGAACAAGTTGGTAAAGAGTGTTTGCCGTTACGACGGTACAGCTCGAGTGGTGGCCTGAGACGTGCCTCCGCCCACAGCCATACAACGTGTTAGTAAAAACATCAGCGGAAAATCCGTAGACTTGTGGCGGAATTCGTAGTAAAGAAAAAAATATAAACGTAATTGTTTATTCTTATTTATATATTTATGTATATATTTATTTATATAAAATTATAAGAATGTATATTCAATGTTGGTATCCCTGAGTGTCGTACGCGTTTGGTACGTGAACACCATCTTGTGTCCTGCAAACGTGAACCGTCCACGTCCAGTCTGAGCCAGGACTGGCCACTTTATCAGCAGTATATAACACGATCTCCAAAATCCTCAACCAATATGTGAATATATGCTGCAAACATCACATAATCGGGAATTGAACATGTTTGATATTTTGAGGGCTTGGCGACCCCAGGGTTGGGAGAGGGGGAGTTGGAGAGTAAAAGAAACTGCAGCAGGGTTAAGAGATGTGATATATATATATATATATATATATATATATATATATATATATATATTCATAGAGAGAGAGAGAGAGTGCTCATGAGTTAGAGAGAGTGAAAAAGAAACTGCAGTATGGTCAAGAAATATGATTTAAAGAGTGAGTGAGTGAGAGCGCCCATGAGTTAGAGTAGAAGAAGAAAGTTCAGTGTGGTTAAGAGATGTGATTTGGAGAGAGTGTGATTGGGAGTGCCCATGGGTTAGAGAGAGTAGAAGAAGAAAGTTCAGTGTGGTTAAGAGATGTGATTTGGAGAGAGTGTGATTGGGAGTGCCCATGGGTTAGAGAGAGTAGAAGAAATTGCAGCATGGTTAAGAGATAGCCTATGATTTAGAGAGAGAGAGAGAGAGAGAGAGAGAATGCCCGTGCGTCAGAGTATAAGAAGAAGAAGCTACAGTATGGTTAAGAGATGTGATTGATGGACAAGTAACGATGGCAGGTCCAATTGTTACCGTGGCCACCAGTTCACAGTATAATTAAGCCTGTTGTTTATGTATCATGTTGGTGTTGTCATTGGCCACACTCCTGTATCTAGTGTTGTAAGGTATATTTGGCAACACAATACCGGGTATTTCTACTAGCATGATTTCTGTTTAAATACCATCATCATTATTATTACCGCCTCCACCACCACCACCACCACCACTATCACCATTATTGTCATCATCATCATCATCTCCTCCACCTCCTCCTCCTCCTCCATCATCATCATCAAAATCATCATCATCGGCGACGCCTTGTTCCCCCTGGCTGTTTGAATCTGACGTAAATGTTTCTGGATGCTGCCTCATCCTATCGCTAAGTAGGATAGTTAACATGATGGTTGTAGTATAGCATAAGCTGATTTTCATACAGTTAATGTGTCGTGCTGTATTTATTATTATTATTGTTATTATTATTATTATTATTATTATTATTTTACTCAGTCATAGCCCAAATACTTAGCTGTGTTACGTGTAATTCGAATGAGTCTCCTTGGTTACTAGTCAGATCAACCCTCCACAACTTGAATACTAAGTCGTGGTTACATGAAATTCAATGAGCCTTAAGGTAAGAATGAGTCTCCTTGGTTACTAGTCAGATCAGTCCACACCCTGAATACTAAGTTGTGGTTACATGAAATTTGATGAGCCTTAAGGTAGGAGTGAATCTCCTTGGTTACTAGTCAAATCAATCCCCCACCTGAATATTAGGTCGTGGTTACGTGAAATTCGATGAGCCTTAGTTATGGGTAATGTGAATCTCCTTGGTTACTAGTCAAATCAACCCCCCCCCCCCAAACTGACTACACTTGGCTATCAACCCAGCTGAAATGGGATGGGGCTCATTATCAGATTAGAATAAACGTCTGTCTATCTATCTATCTACCTATCTATTGCCAGACGCCTTTTTTCCGTGAGGGGTGGCCACAAACAAATCGCCTCCATGTCGCCCTGTCCCTCGCCTTTTCACTGCCTTCCTCCCAGCTCACACCCCACTCTCTTAAATGCCTCTCCACTCCATCCCTCCATCTCATCCTCGGCCTCCACCTCATTCACACTCGTTAGTCTCTCACTCTCCATCCTCTCCACATGGCCAAACCACCTCAGAGTGTTTCTCCTAACGCTTCCTATTACATCCACATCCACACCACAACGCTCCTTTACTTCTTCATTTGTCAGCCTGTCTCTCCATGTACCTCCACATGAAAACATACATACACATACATAAACTTATATACACATACATACACATCCACATCCACACCACAACACTCCTTCACATCCTTATTTGTCAGTCTGTCTCTCCATGTAACTGCACATGAAAACATACATAAACTTACATATGCATACATACACATCCACATCCACACCACAACACTCCTTCACATCCTTATTTGTCAGTCTGTCTCTCCATGTAACTCCACATGAAAACATACATAAACTTACATATGCATACATACACATCCACATCCACACCACAACACTCCTGCACTTCCTTATTTGTCAGTCTGTCTCTCCATGTAACTCCACATGAAAACATACATACACATACATAAACTTATATACGCATACAGACACATCCACATCCACACCATAACGCTCCTTCACTTCCTTATTTGTCAGCCTGTCTCTCCATGTAACTCCACATGAAAACATACATACACATACATAAACTTATATACGCATACATACACATCCACTTCCACACCACAACGCTCCTTCACTTCCTTATTTGTCAGTCTGTCTCTCCATGTAACGGCACATAAAGACATACACATAACTACACTTATATACACATACATACACATCCACATCCACACCACAACACTCCTTCACTTCCTTATTTGTCAGCCTGTCTCTCCATGTAACTGCACATGCTCCTCTCAAATAACTCGTTTCCACTGCTCTCACTCTGGCCTTGTGTCCCTCCAACAATAAACCAACGTGGTGTGGGTAAAGGTTTGATGTGTTGCTCAGTAGTACAGTGTCTCAGGTGACAGGCAAAGAGAAAGCTGCCCTAAATAATCACCGTGAAAGATGACTGTAGTTGGCTCACCTTAACTTGGTGCAAATTGCGTCCTTTTGCAACTTATTTCACGTAGCAGGTGGCTGAAAAAGTGTGTGTGTGTGTGTGTGTGTGTGTGTGTGTGTGTGTGTGTGTGTGTGTGTGTGACTACCATAATACAAAGATATAGAAGACATGGTGTAGTGCTTAGTGGACATCTACATACAGTACATACATACATACACACACATACATACATCATACATATATACATACATATATATACTGTACATTCACACATACTGTACATACATACACATACGTACTGTACATACATACATACAAATACATGCACACACACAGAACATACATACATACACATATACATTACATACATATATACATTACATACATACATACATACAGTACATACGTACATAAATACAGATACATGCACACACACACAGTACATACATACTTACACACACATACGGTGCATTCTTACATATACATACATCGTACATACATACATACACCTACATCGTACATACATACATACTGTACATTCATACATACTGTACATTCATACATACATACATACATACACACATACATACATATATACATACATTATTCAGCAGCAGTGCAATCAGTTTCTCTCCTGCGTCAATAGTTTTCTGTTCATAGTACTCTGAGATGGTTGGCCTGGTGCAGAGAATAACACAGTGCCTATAGTTCTGTCACCTTAACATGGCCCAAATTGTCGTCGTTGTACAGCTTATTTCACACAGCTGATTGGCAGAAAAAGACAATGCTGTGGCTGTACTCATAGCACTTCTTCGTGACTAGCTTCCTGACATTGTTTCACCATAACTTAGCCCAGGTGTTGGTTATCTTGTAGCTTATTTCACGTAGCTCAGTGGCAGAAAAAGACTGCTATGGCCCTACATCCCTTTCGTAGCACTTCTTCGTGACTACCATCATAGTCTAGTGGGGAACTATAATTATTACAGCCTGGCATTCATGATGGAGAGACGGCATTTTTAGGTGCAGCCTGTGTTCCCTTCAGCCATTCCATAGCACTTATTCGTGACTGGCATTATACTGTGTCTCTTCAGCCATTCCATAGCACTTATTCGTGACTGGCATCATATACTGGTGTTAATCTCTGGCTACAACTCAGCATTCAGGTTAGAGTGATGGCAGTTTTAGGCCAAGTTAGTGTAGAATGAGTATAGCATCACTGACATCATTCCTCTCAAAGACCGTAACTTTAGTCTTTGCTGTATGTAGTTTTAGATTTCGTTTCATACACTAACTTCCAAACTCATAAACCAGGTCTGATATGCAGAGTAAATCGGTAAGCAAAATGTGTGAGCAATTCTCAAGTGTTCACTGCAATAAGACCGGGAGTCTGCGTTGCCGTGGAGATATTTGCTTTCCCGTCAACTTCATCTCTCCTTACTGGCAAACGAGAGAGAGAGAGAGAGAGAGGAGCGACGTTCCATCCACACTCCGCGGTGATCAGCATAAAAATGGCGATATTTCTGTAACTTCCCCTGCCAGCTGTGTGTTTTTGGTACAGGCGGGTGTGTATATGGTTATTACAACACTGGATCACTTATGTATCGCCTGTGTACCTGAACAACATTATTTAGGCCAAAAATAATATTCTTTCAGTATTGCCAATATAAGGAGGAAACGTACCATCCCAGTTACACTCTTAAGACAAATAAAAACAGCTTTACTTCCTAGTTTGTAATAAAGAAATGGTTTGTATGGTGTTAATATTACAAGTAACACTATTTCCTATGGTATATCTCCTTTATTTTCTTATTATCCTGGTGGTAAAATCCACAGGTGGTCAACAGGTAATGCAGTGCTGATGTGGGAACTGTTGTGTGTCAGTCTGTGCTGGAAAAGGTTCAAGGTTTGGGTTGAACTGCTTCCTTCACGTCAGGTAATGTGTGTTTAAGCTGCAGTTATCATTGATGCGGCTGTCTGGCTGAACCCAAGTGAACACATGCCATGTAACAACATTAATTGTACCATCAGTTGGGTAAATTAAACCCGAGTATTTAGGAAAATGCTGGAGCACTGGCAGGTTCGAAGCATGGTTGGTGTGAAGTGGTTGGTGTGGTGGATGAAAGGAGGGTGTAGTGCAGAAAGGGAAAATAGGAGAGGATAGGCCAAGACTGATGCTGTGTGAGAACAGAACATTTGTTAGGGTAGGACAAGACAGGCCAGATGTCAGGCTAAGTTTGACTGTACAAAATATACCAGGTAAAGTGATTGGAAAGGCTCAGGTCAACTTATACCTGCTGTTTCTGTTCTTGGTATCCAAACCTGACAGTCTTTACTACAGCACCACCAAGCAATGCAACTTACTGTTTTAATGGTAATAGTATTTTAGCTGCCTTGATTTATTTCTGTGCTATTACTGTTAATTATGTATGCAGGAAGGAGGCAATTTATTGGGTAGTTATGTAGTGTGATTAAAACAGAAAACCTATCTACACTAACAGCACATTAGGCAAACCCGCTGATTTAGTTCAGCCAAAACCTGTGCTGTATTTATAAACTGTTCTAAACATAAACTGTGTATATAACTGCCTGTATAGACGCTTAGCATCACTCAGGCAACTAACAAACACTTTACAAACTAATTAGTCAATATTACAGTGACAAAATATGACAAACAAACCACCTGTCATACTAGATAACTTATGGCGTTGAGTTTATGCTGTAGATTAGTTAGGATCCTTTATAAATGCCAGCCTGACGCTCTCACAACAGCCACGGGCCATAGTTATAAATCATCCCAGGCCTTAGTGCCGTATAGGATTCTTGGACGTAATATTTTGATCGCTATTCACAACGCCACCAAACCCTTCACAACGGAACTGTCTATCTATCTATCTATTGCCAGACGCCTTAATCCCTTATACGGGGTGGACACAAACAAATCGCCTCCACGTCACCCTGTCCCCCGCCATTTCACTGCCACAACCCCTCTCTCATATACGGAACTAAGAGTGAATATTACAGTGATAAATACAACACACAATTGTACGTATTATAATTCACTGCTACAGCAACGTGTATATGGTGAGAAATGCCTCTCTCTCTCTCTCTCTCTCTCTCTCTCTCTCTCTCTCTCTCTCTCTCTCTCTCTCTCTCATACCAGCAAGGAGAGGTGATCTCCATGGCAACGCAGACTCACTGTCTTATTCCAACATTTATTTCGTAACACCTCTACCTTGGCGATTCATTCTACACACACACACACACACACACACACACACACACACACACACACACACACACACACACACACACACCTCAGTCTCCCTGTTTATGTTATTGATGAAAACTGTCGATGTTAGTGATGGGAAGGATGAATATTAAGGTGTAATATGGGAAATAAATCGCTAAGGAGCAGGTGTTGCGGAGTCGCCTATGTTCCCTATAGAATTCGCTCTTGTCACATCAAGCTGAGTAAAACCGTCTGGAGGTGGCAGAAATAATAATAATAATAACAATAATAATAATAAAAACTATATATACTCCTTCTACTCCAACTTGGTCTAAAATTGCCACTGTCCACCTTGACGCTGAGTTATAACGGTAGGTCAGCATTAAAATAGGATGCGAGTCACGAAGAAGTGCGGTGGCAACGATGTACAGCCACGCATTGTCTTTTTCTGCCACCGAACCGTGAAATGAGCCGTGAAAGACAGACAGCCTGGGCCATCAGTCAATCACGTAGGCTTCGTAACACCCATCCTGTAGCGATTTATTCTTGCTATAACACGTTAACATTGTCTTGTTTAGTAATACCATATACAGTACATGTAATTATAGCTTATATATATCTATACATAAATACATTGGAAAAGCATATACGTTCCTAGTGAAACATAAACGTTAATAAAGTGTACTAGTAGTAATTGTAGATGTTAAGTGCGTGTGTGTGTGTGTGTGTGTGTGTGTGTGTGTGTGTGTGTGTGTGTGTGCTGTGAGGGTAGTGAACCAATAAGTGCCAGTATACACACGTGTGATAATTAACTCCCTGTGTGTGTGTGTGTGTGTGTGTGTGTGTGTGTGTGTGTGTGTGTGTGTGTGTGTGCTGTGAGGGTAGTGAAGTAATAAGTGCCAGTATACACGCGTGTGATAACTCCCTGTGTGTGTGTGTGTGTGTGTGTGTGTACTGTGAGGGTATTTAATAAGTGCCAGTATACACGCATGTGATAATTAACTCCATTATTATACATGCTTATTTCGTCTGTCTCATTTCAGCACACTCACTGCCATCCCCACGCCCACACCAGCAGCCTGAGCCGTGTCCGCAACACTCAAGGGCCTGCAGGTGAGTTAACAATGTATTAAAGGCACACACACACACACACACACACACACACACACACACACACACACACACATTAACCAGGTGTAATATGATGAGTAATTAGCTAAGGTGGCATAGTAGGCGTCGTAGTACCCATCCTTTAGCGATTTATTGTGCCTATAACACCTTAACATTGTCATGTTTAGTAACTGTATGGTTTTAATATAAATATATTTTACATCAGTAACGTGTATAAAGATATTGAGGTGAGGAGTGCAGAATAAGTTGCTAAGGTAGAGGTGTTACGAAATAATTATATAAAAGCCAGTTGGTGTACCACCGTGAGTCTGCGTTGCCATGGAGACCATCAGCTTTCCCTCCAGCAGTACCGTCCCTGTCAGCAACTCTCCAGGGGGGGAAGGCAACTTTTCCGTGGGAGTTATTTTCAGTAATTCAGTTGTAAAGTTCTCTGGCTCCATTTAGCGGTTCTTTGTACAGGGTAACGGCAGGGAATCCAGCGGTGTTATAGACATATTTATAAAGTTCAGGAATATTGTACATGTTTTATTTTCATGTCACGATTATATATTATCTGAGATCTAAAAAAAAATCATTTCCCTAATAAGCCCAAACTAAAATCCAAAGCATTTGATCAGTAAATATATCATTATATAACGAACAGCACATCAGAAAGGATACTTTGGCCATTTTGGTCTTCGCTGTTTAATCACCCGATGGAGTATCAGATCCCCCCCGGTTAGGAACCCCCAAGAGAAAGAGACCGCAACGTCCCCCTTGTCTTCTCCTCGGTGGCCCACAAAAATGGCGATATTTCCACAAACGTAACATCCACGTGTGTGTGTTTGGTACAGGGGAGCGGGTACAGGGTCATTACAACACTGGCATCATTTATGTATCGCGTTTATACCTAAATAAGTATATTAAAGGCAAAAGTATTGGTGTTACAGTGGTGCCAAGTTAAACAGCAATTCTGTCATCCCACATCGCTCTGACAAGCAAAGGAAAGCAACTCAGGTTTGTGGTTCAAGGGATATTGAAGGCTTATATTGTCAAAGTAATGCGTCAAACATTATTATGTTACTGTCTTTACCACTAAGCCACTTATGTCGTAAAACATTGAATTATTATGTTACTGTCTTTACCACTAAGCCACTTATGTCGTAAAACATGGAATTATTATGTTACTGTCTTTACCACTAAGCCACTTATGTCGTAAAACATTGAATTATTATGTTACTGTCTTTACCACTAAGCCACTTATGTCGTAAAACATGGAATTATTATGTTACTGTCTTTACCACTAAGCCACTTATGTCGTTAATCAAGCACACTCTCCCAAAACAACAAATATTTTTAATGTGCCAGTTGAGTCAGCGTTGCCATGGAAACCACTCGTTTTCCCGCCAACAGAGCGACGCCCTGTCATCCTGTCTCGTCGGTGGCCAACATAAAACTGACGATATTTCCATTATTTTATCTTTTACGGCTGTTTCTTTGGGGCAGGAGGGTGGGTGTATGGATAGTACAATACTTACACCACTTATTTATTGCAGACGTTGAGGATAAAGATTATTTACAGCAAAATAATATGCTACACAGTGTTCTCAAGTATAATAAGACCAGTAGCCTGCCGAGTCAATCTTAACTCATAGCAAAATTACTGAGGCTTCTTGTTTTTAGTCAACTTAGGGTTCATGAAAGTTTAATATTTTCAATAACGACTATTTTTATGCCATTTCCCTTAATTGTATAACTACTCCTATTATAATAAAATCAAATTTCGTACATCGCCAGCACACCTAGATCTGGGAACTGCGTGGTGTTGTGAGACCTCGAGGTGTTGGTTGAACTGACAAATGTCTTTGGTCGAGCTGATTCATTGATTCAGTTCAACGAGGTTAGATAACCTGCGTGTTTGAACTACACTCTCCTATGACTTTATTTTCACACACACAGCCACAACAGCACATCAGTACGGTTAATTACCATATATTATCAGCGACAAACACCTCAAGCAGCGTTAAAAAACAACCCCTGTTGTGGATCTTGCTGCTGAAATTATGAAGCTAGAATCTGCAGTCTTTGGCATCCATGTTGGGCCAGGGAGACCAACGCAACACAGAAATTACAAGAGTGATATCTTGGCGATTTCTTTCATTTAAGAGATAATTTTGTGCTATTGCTTGTATAGGCCAAGAGGCCAGTGTGTACCATCTTCAGGCGGACTACCAGCCTCCAGAAAGACCTAATAATGATACAAGAGACAAACTTAGATCAGCCAATTAGTTATTTGCAAGGGTTTCTCTTCTTAGTGTTACAACTTGACACTCTCACCAACAACACCCTAAAAATGACGTCAGAATTAAACTAATTTTACCTTAGCGCCGTTGATCTATTTTGTATAATTATTATCAACTGATGTGACTGAGAAACTTGCCAATTTGGGTGTAGTTATGTAGTGAAGTTAAGGCAGACATCAAGTGCGCATTAGCACCACATTAGCTGACGTGACACATTACGTTCTAACAAAATATGACGTAATATTCATAACATTTCTCACCTTTACCTGTGTACAGGAGCCTTTTGTTTTCACTGGTATATCCCCCAAACACTTCACCACCAAACCAGGCTGAATATTTAGCTGGAAATACCTCCATACACACCGATTTTTGATACCGATTGACTTCCGTCAAGGAGTATTTATCGTACGAAATGGTTAAGATCATATACGACTACGGTGCTACAGCCATGGCAGCCTCGCATCACCCCACACAGTTGCCAGATCACAGGGTGTCTCCGGAAGTTGCATGTCAGTAATTCAGTTAACAGAGAAACACGAATATCTCACAGAATGGTTTTGAATTATGACCGCTAAGACAGCAAGGACGAAATATGTCAGAGAAACTAACAGTCTTTATAATATTCCTTTAATCTGGAACCGACATCAGAGGCCAAGGGTACTTTTACTGTTGGTAACATTGGTATGCACATCATTTTAGCTTTAAATACAATTATTCGACTATACAGGCGAGAACTAAGCTATGTGGGTATTGTAATATCGGTACAGCCACCCGTCTGCACCAAGGAAACAGTCCTACGCGATAAAATAGTGGAAATATCGTCATTTTTATGTCGGCCACCGAGGCCAGAGGGTGGCTGGGAAGTAGCTGCTGTGGACACGGAAACAAATGGTCGCCATGGCAACGCAGACGCTGGGCTGTATTATTGTTTACATTTCTATAGCGATTTGTTGTGCTCACCACACTCCAGCATCTGCTTAGATGATAACGATACTAATGATTCCAGTATCAAAATGATATTAATGTCATAGAAGACAATACTAAGTTGAAATACGAGAAATATATTGCTAAGGAAGAGGTGCGAGGGAAGAGGGTGGGTGTAGGTGGGAGTGGACAGGTGTAGGGTTTTTTAAGACTGGACTACCTGTTGACCAAGTCTGGATTTTACCATGAGAATAATAATAAAATAAAGGAGATATTCCATAGGAAATATAGTCACCGCAGCATTGATGTCAAAAGATAAATTACATAAAAAAATGAGGCTGGGACGTAATATTGGAATAAGTCGCTGTGAAAAATGTTACGAAACCTAAGGGAAGACCTGCCCCAGTAACAAGTTAAAACATTTGAAGTTAGCAAGAGTAAAGTAAATGCTACGTTATAGTAGTACTTGTAGTATTTATCTTTAGTGATAGTAAAGTAAATGCTACGTTATAGTAGTACTTGTAGTATTTATCTTTAGTGATAGTAAAGTCAATGCTACGTTATAGTAGTACTTGTAGTATTTATCTTTAGTGATATCAGCTTACAGCAGCCTGGGTTGGACTCCCCTAACGCTATATATTACTTGGCCTGTCTCTCCTGACATGTCTTTATCTGTGTCTACATCTATCTATGTCTAATTATCTATCTGTATCGCTACACGCTGGATTGCCGTCAGGGTTGGCCACAAACGCATTAGCCTCTGCCATCTGACTGACCTCTCTCCAGCTCACATATCCCCTTCTCGTCTGTATGCCATCCCTCCGTCTCATCCTGGGTCTGCCCTTCCCTGTCCCTCCCTTGTCACCTTACTTACACACTCCTAGTCAGTGTCTCTTTCTTCTCCATCCTCTCCACTTGGCCAAACCATCCCAAAATCTATCTTTTCCTGTGCTTACCACCTCCACATCAACACCACCTCGCTCCTTCACTTCTCATATGTCCCCCTCACGTAATGCCATCCCTCCGTCTCATCCTGGGTCTGCCCTTCCCTGTCCCTCCCGTGTCACCTTACTTACACACTCCTAGTCAGTGTCTTATTCTCTCTGCTCCCCACTTGGCCAAACCATCTCAAAATCTATCTTTTCAAGTGCTTACTACTTCCACATAAAAACCCCTACGCTCCTTCACTTCTCCTTTGTCTCCCTCACGTACTGGTGCTGTCAGATATTTTGATGTTGCTATTTCCATCTATCTGTCTATCTATCTATATCTATCGCCAGACGCCCTAATCCCGTAAGGGGTGGCCACAAACAAATCGCACCTCATCCTGTCCCCTGCCATTTCACTGCCTTCCCCCAAGCTCACCCCCCCCCCCTCCCTCATATACTGTACCTCTCATCTCCATCCCTCCACCTCATCCTCGGTCTCCCCCTCCCTCTCCCTCCCTCCCTGCTTACACCCTCTTAGTCTTTCATCCTCCATTCTCTCCACATGTCCAAACCACCTCAGTGTATTTCTCCTAATTCACCCCACAACGTTCCTTCACTTCTTCATTCATCAACCTGTCCCTCCACGTCACTCCACATGCTTACGTACTGGTGCTGTCAGATATTTTGTTATTGCTATTTCCCTGACTTATTTAGTTTAGGCCAGACATTTGGTGCTGAAGGAGTGGCATACAGTCTACATCAACCCCTGTAGTAATCAGGGACTTCTTAAATTGTGTGCTGGTAGGACGTGTGTGTGTGTGTGTGTGTGTGTGTGTGTGTGTGTGTGTGTGTGTGTGCTGGTAGGACGAGTCAGGTAACAAAATACATGATGAAGTATAAACAGTATGCAATAGAATGTTAAGGTGTGTGTGTGTGTGTGTGTGTGTGTGTGTGTGTGTGTGTGTGTGTGTGTGTGTGTGTGTGCTGGTAGGACGAGTCAGGTAACAAAATACATGATGTATAAACAGTATGCAATAGGGTGTTAAGGTATGTGTGTGTGTGTGTGTGTGTGTGTGCTGGTAGGACGAGTCAGGTAATAAAATACATGATGTATAAACAGTATGCAATAGGGTGTTAAGGTATGTGTGTGTGTGTGTGTGTGTAATTAATAGGTATATAATTCACTATTGCCTCATTTCAGCACCCGCACTGCCACACCCACGACCACACCAGCAGACTGAGCCCCTCTGGAACACAAGACACCTCCAGGTGAGTTGCCTTCTTCCTCCACTCAGTGCCAACCTCCAAATCCTAATCCTACCCTCCTCAGTGCCAACCTCCTCCTAATCCTACCCCCCTCTCGGTGCCAGCCTCTTTATCCTAATCCTGATCCTTCTCAGTGCCTGTTTCCTCCTTCTAAACCTACCCTCCCTCAGTGCCAACCTCCCCCTCCTTCTCCTCTACCTCAGTGCCAACCTCCCCCTCCTCCTCCTTTCCCTCAGTGCCAACCTCCTCCTCCTCTCCCTCAGTGCCAACCTCCTCTAAACATCCACACTGTGCAGTGTGTAGCTTCTACGTTATGTCCACAGACTTCCCATTAACTCAATGTAACCGGTTTATAATCTCATACCGTAACTATTATTTTATTTGTTTACTTTCTCTTTCAGGTTACTCTATCGGGTAGCTCATAGATAAAGTATTATAGAATGTGACTTTTCCTTTCCAGTGTTTCCTATAAAATTTCCATGTCAGTTTTTCCATGCTGCATGGTGGTTTTTCTCACTTTTTCCTGGAGGGTTTGGTGGTGGGGGGAGCCTTCTTGCTTTCCTATCCTTATCCTTCAACATGTAGAGTTAGATCTTGTAGTCATAGTTTTCTCTAACAAGCAGCCTCGAAAGGACCATAAGGTCTGTTGCTGTTTGCTTTCCTGTGTATTCCTGTGTATTCCTCCTCCTCCTCCTCTCCCTCAGTGCCAACCTCCTCCTCCTCCTCCTCTCCCTCAGTGCCAACCTCCTCCTCCTCCTCCTCTTCTCCCTCAATGCCAACCTCCTCCTTCTCTTCTCCCTCAGTGCCAAACTCCTCCTCCACCTCTTCTCTCTCAGTGCCAACCTCCTCTTCTCCCTCAGTGCCAACCTCCTCTTCTCCCTCAGTGCCAACCTCCTCTTCTCCCTCAGTGCCAACCTCCTCCTCCTCCTCTCCCTCAGTGCCAGCCTCCTCCTCCTCCTCTTCTCTCTCAGTGCCAACCTCCTCCTCTCCCACAGTGCCAACCTTCTCCTCCTCCTCTCCCTCATTGCCAACCTCCTCCTCCTCTCCCTCAGTGCCAACCTCCTCCTCCTCTTCTCCCTCAGTGCCAACCTCCTCCTTCTCCTCTCCCTCAGTGCCAACCTCCTCCTCCTCCTCTCCCTCATTGCCAACCTCCTCCTCCTCCTCTCCCTCATTGCCAACCTCCTCCTTCTCCTCTCCCTCAGTGCCAACCTTCTCCTCCTCTCCCTCAGTGCCAACCTCCTCCTCCTCTCCCTCAGTGCCAACCTTCTCCTCCTCCTCTCCCTCAGTGCCAACCTCCTCCTTCTCCTCTCCCTCAGTGCCAACCTTCTCCTCCTCTCCCTCAGTGCCAACCTCCTCCTCCTCCTCTCCCTCAGTGCCAACGTCCTCCTCCTTCTCTCTCTGTGTGCCAACCTTCCTCCTCCTCCTCTTCCTTTACCTCTCAGTGCCAACTTCCTCCCCGTCTTCCCCTTCTCGTCGTCCCCCCATCCCCATCTCCTCGTCCTCCTTCCTTCTTCTCCTCCTCTCCTCCTCGGCCTGAAGAGCCGATGATGTGATATGTGTTTTATTCCAGCTTTTCCACGCGGTTTTATGTTTTTTTTTTTAAGTAGTCTTTTTTTAATAATATTTTCGCCTGTGCAAATAAAGTCGTCGTCTGTGTGTTTTCCAAAATACGGGAGAGCGAAAAATAAATTTGGTGAGCTGCGGGATTTAGCAACAGGGCAGCATAAGGCCCGGGTGTTGAGCAGTGGTACAAGCTTGCAATTGTTGCCACCAGGTGGCAGCACCAGTCTTGTCAGGAACAGCGAAACATAAGACCCTTCCCTGTGCAACCAATAATACTGTAGTTCAAAGGATGACCAATAGATGGCAGCACTAACAGTGTCTGGTGCTGCTATCTATTGGTCATTCTTTGAACTATCTTTGGTTGCACAGGGAAGGGGTCTTATGTTTTGCTGTTCCTGACAAGACTGGTGCTGCCATCTGGTAGAAAATATGTGAACTAATTGTACCAGTGGTGCCATCTGGTAGAAAATGTGAACTAATTGTACCAGTGGTGCCATCTGGTAGAAAATGTGAACTAATTGTACCAGTGGTGCCATCTGGTAGAAAATATGTGAACTAATTGTACCAGTGGTGAACACCAAGGCGTCATTCCCCCCTGTTCATCCCTGGGCCTGGTAAGTATTGTCTTGTACACTACTACAGAGGATACAGGAAACAGGGTAGGTAGTATTGCCACCACTTTATTTTGTACTCCAGTGTTCAACACGTTACATTCAAGGTACATTGTGTATGAGGTTCAGGGCTGTGAAAAAGCATGTAAATAATGAAGGGAAAATGTTAATGGAGAGAGAGAGAGTCAGGGAGGGGGGGGGTTCACAATTCCTAACCCAGAAAAAAAGGTAAAGATGCTTCTGTGGACTCCGCCACGCCATATGAAAATATCAGACTGGATGGTTGTAGTGGTGGTAGTAGTAGTAATGGTTCTAGGCACAAGTTCATCTGAAATGTGATCCCAGTGGACTGCAGGCTGAAATTGTGTAACTTACTTTTCCAGCCAATGTCGGTAATGAGAAAAGACGAAATGGCTTGGAGGGGGAGAGGGGCAGGATAATAAGGAGGATGACAGGGGTATAGGAGGAAGGAAATCTGAGACAGTTAAGTGATAAATTACTGGTGATTGGTGGGAAAATAATAATCAGCATTACACAATAGTTCCAGCCTGCAGTCCACTGGGTTCACATTTCACATGAACTACTACTACTACTACCACCACCACTACAACTACTACTACTAAACCATCCAGTATTATATCTTTATGTGGCATGGGTCAGTGCACGGAAAGCATTTTGTATTTTTTCTGGGCCATAAATTGAGAAATCCCCCCCCCCCCCATCTGTAACGGTCTCTGTGACATCCCATCTCCCCTCATCACACCTGTCTCCCCCTTAATATTCTCTCCCTCTCTCTCATCCCATCTTTCCTTATATGTACCCTCTCTGTCTCTTTCTCCCTGTCTCTCATATTCCATTATAATGCATCTCCCCCTTTACACACACACATCCCATTTCCCCTTGTTATTTGTACCCATCTCTCTCTCCTCTCACACACACACACAACCCCATCATAACTCCCCTTCTATTTACCCTGCCTCCCTCTCCTGCATAAGGTGTAGGAGGTAAACTTTTAACATACGGTAAAGGTCTGACTAAACAGTGTGGGGCAGCTATATACTGTTTCTACAAATTGTAATACAAAAGATGCCACTGCAATATACTGGTAATTATTTGGCCTCAATATATACAGTATATATTTTCTTGTGTAAAATCTGTAAGTTTTGATGTCTTTCTCTATGCTGTTATTATTATTTTGCTGCCAGTTTGAGTAGTGGCAACTTTAGTGTTACAATATACACTAATACTGACATTATACTGTACAGTGATACAGACCAATGTTATAACTGACTGACAATACCAACACCACACAGGGCTGTACTCCACAGTACTTAGCACAAGAATGAAAGATTGAAATTTAGGCCAAGTTAAGGTAAAAGGGGTATTGACAGGCAACTGAAACAAGATTTTTAAAATGTACATATAAGAGTTTATTTTTACAAAATGATTTACTATACATACAGTATATGGTACATGGATATACTCTCTTCACCTTAACTTGGCCCAATTTTCATAACTCTGTAGCACAAGTTCTTGTAGTTCAATGCCAGAAATACATCATTTTCATAGAACTTCAAGTCTTGCACAATATTCCAGGTAATCTCATTACAACTACTGTACGAAGAATTTTAGGCCAAGTTAGAGTAAAAATAATAAAGTAATATTATTTGTGCATTCAGACAAACTATTATTCTGACATTCTTTGAAGCTTTTGTGGATCTATTTTATATTAACTTATTCAGGCCATCACAAGAAACTATTGGCAAACTGACTGGCTTTTGCAGTGTTGCCTCTAAAAGCAAACATTTTATGCCCAATACTAAATGCCCTCTGTGAACATTCAATGTGAAGTACTTAAAAGCTACTTACTCAATATGAATTAACTGCTGGTAATAGCTTTAGAAAATTGTCCACCTGATGCAAAGTTTAATAGAAATTGGCATAATGGAGCATTTAGAAGAAGGTCCACTGATCCAGCTCTACTCATGTGTGTCTAAGAAACTTGTTAAGCATTAAGTACAAGTTTGTTCTTTTTATATGTATTACAGGCCTAACCTGGGATTTAAAAAAGAAAAAAATGCAGCATTGACAGTCCTGCCCACACACAAAACCTTCAATTTAAAATGTCCTGTACATAATTATTATAGTCCGGTTCAATCAATATACAACCATTTATATGTACAGAACACACTTACAGTACAGTAGGTGCATGACCACCATCTACCTATGGTCAATAAATAAAATTTCAGCAACTGATGATATGACGGATGATGGAAGCTGTGAGTTGCGGAGCTCGGACAACAGGAACAGTGGATTGCTGCAGCCTGGTAGGGAGAGAAAAACTGTGTTACTAGAGTAATAAGCAAAATAACTACTTAGGAAGAGATACAGTATTAGGAAGTTTCCATAACTGATGACAATGTGGGACATAGTTTTTTGCCCCAGCCCAATCCTACATCACACCCAACTTTTTTTTTTATTAATCAGCACAAAAAGATATTATCATGGTTGGTGGGGGCACTCACCATCCACTCACTCAATGTTGTGCTGCTCTAGGGTGACTGCCTATTCCTCTCTTCCTTCCTTCCTCTTCTATCTTTCATTCCTTCATTCTTTCCTCTTCCTTCTGTCTATGGGTGATTCTACACTGATTGACAAGCCAAATGGTTTCCTGTACACCAGGAAACCATTTACTATGCTGGGTGGAGTCTTTCTGTTGCTGGATCCTACCTAACCCAATCTCTTTTAGTGAAGTTAGGGTAGTAATGATTATTAAAAAAATAATAGATAAATAATCATCCATCCATCATCCAATCCTATGTTGTCCCATGAGGAATATAGAAGCCCGAGGCTAGGCAAGTTGGTCCTGACATTTAAGATGAGTGACCAGTCTCACTTATCCCTGATGAGTAGCATTACATAAGCATTAAACCCCAACCATCCCTTGGATATAAACGTGCACTGGATCAATCCGATTGAAGCACCTTAACTACTCACTAAACCACCAGGCACCATAATATGGTTATATGGTCACCACCTAGCATAGTAAATGGTTTCCTGGTGTACAGGAAACCATTTGGCTTGTCACTCAGTGTAGAGTTACCCATAGGCAGAAGGAAGAGGAAAGACTCTGGGTGAGTGGCAGGATTGAAGGAGGGGGGGATGGCTAAGGCCCATAGTCTCCTTAGTTAAAGAAACTCCCTAGTATCTTTCCTAAATGATTATTCTGCTTATCACTCCTTACTATCCTCTTGCATCATTTAAATCATTACAATACCTCCATACTCAGCATAAATGGCATACAAATTGATACTAACCAGCCCTATCCAAAAATAATTAGGTAAGGAAAAGATGCTAGACAGCTTCCTTAACTGATAAGAATACAGAACTAGGAGTTATGTTAACACAACTAATGCAATTTTGTGGCCTATTACACAGGCAGCTGGAGCTACTTGGTGCCAACGAGGCAACAGTTACCAGCCTCACTTGCCCACCCCTCAAATGAAACCATTACAGCCTCCATCCACCTGGAGCACCTTAACCCACTAAACCACCACCAGGACAGCAAATGACATGGGACGTAGTAAACCATTTCACTTGTCACTCAGGGGCACTGCATGAGAGAGAGACACTGCATCAACGAGTCAGGAGGAGATGGGGACAACATCAAGCAGAGAGAGGAGGGATGGGGACTACATCTTATAAATAAGGAGGAGGGATGGGGGCTACATCAAATAAGGAGGGGGGATGAGGATGGGGACTACATCAAATAGAGAGGGGGGGATGGGGGACTACATCAAGCAGAGGCACTGAATGGGGGAAGAGAGGGGGGGTCACTATCAAGTGGGAGGGGGAGAGGTGAGTGGATAAAGAAAAGGGAGGAAGGGAGAGAGGATGACTGCACCCCCACCTTGCAGTATTATTATAAGTAGTATTATAAGCGGACGTCGGTGGAAGGGACTATGCTGAGTGGAGGAAGAGTCAAAAAGGGAGATGGGATAACTGCTCCCCATCCTTCCACTAATATTATTATTATTTTAATAAATATTATTATTTTTATTATGAGTAGGAGTGGGTGGGGGGACTACACTGAGTGGGGAAGAGATAGACAAAAGGGAGTGAGGATGATTGCTCCCCCACCTTCCACTATTATAAATATTATTTTTATTTTGAAAAAAACAATCACCATTACTATGAATTTTACAACTTTCAAAAACAAGACAAATAATAAAGAAGGAATAAGATAATTTTTAATCAAGTGGACATTAAATGTATTTTACTTAAAATAAAAACAGCTGTAAACTTCATTACATTAATTACCTTGGGTATCAGTGGGTGTAGGATGATTAAAAAGAGTGACCATGAAGGCACACTTAGGTGTCACCTGGCAGTCCGTCTCACCCTTAAGGTAGCTGATCATTTGTCCTCGCACCTATGTTGTGAATGGGATCAAATGAATAACTCTTGATTGGGAGGATAACTTTTGGAACAAAATGGTTTAAAAAAAGAATAATCAGATTGTTAAAAACTGCTCTTCCATCCATTATACAAACCTTCAGTGCTCCATCAGGGACATAGGTGCCTGATTCTACACTACTTAGTCGGTTCTACACTACTTAGTCCAGGCTGGATTATAAGGCAAGTGACCAGTTGCTCTCTCTTCAATAAGGAAAGTGTTGGCAGTGAGGGGGTGTAGGGAGGAGGAAGAGGCTGGAACTGAGAGGGAAGATGACAAGAATGAAGAGGAGGTGGAGGAAGAGGCTGGCACCATGAGAAAAGCAAGGGGAGTAGCTGGCATTGAGAGAGGAGAATGGAAGAGGAAGGGGCTGGCAATGTGACAGAAGGAAAGGAGGAGCAGTACGAAGATGTCACACAGACAGAATGGAGGAGAAAGAGGCTGGAACAAAGGGAGAGGAGAGGAGAGGAGAGGAGGAGAACGAGAAAGGGGCTGACACTGAGATGGAAAGGAGGAGGAATAAGGAGCTGGCACAAAGTAAGAGAGAGGGGGGGGGGAGGTAGAAACTAAGAAAGGAGGGGGAGGAGGAGTAGAAGGCTACAAATGAGAAAGGGGGGGAGGAAGGAATTAGGGAAGGGCACTGGGAAAGGAGAAGGCTGCAAATGAGAGAGTGAGGGGGGAGAAGGCTCTGTGACAGACAGAGAGTGGAGGTGGTCGGGAAGAGAAAGGAGTTGGCAGCCTGGCACTGAGAAAAAAGGGAAGGAGATGGAAAATACCAACAATGAGGGAAGAAAGTGAAAGGAGGAAGAGGCTGGCACCAAGGGAGGAAGAATAATAAAAACTGTGTTTCTTGAAAAGTTATCAGTAATGATGTTTCAATCCTAAAATTGGATGGCAAAAATTTTTCATATTGTAGGTAGCCTACTGATAAAATATACATGATTCTTTCAATATGATGTCTTTAAAATATTTATTTTCATTATTCACAGAATTTACATTTTTCTTTCATTCATCATCCAATCCTATGTTGCCCCATGAGGAACGTAGGAGCCTGGTGCTAGGAAAAATTGGTCCTGGCATTTAAGATGAGAGTGACCAGCCTCACTCATCCTTGAGTGGCATGCTGTGAGCAATAAACCCCAACCACCCCAAGGATATAAATCTGCAAAGGCTCAACCCGATTGAAGCACCTAAATTACCCACTAAACCACCAAGCGCCACAATTTGGTTATATGGTTACCACCCAATGCAGTAAATGGTTCCCTGGTGTACAGGAAACCATTTGGCTTGTCACTCAGTGTAGAGTCACCCATTGGCAGAAAGAAGAGGAAAGAAAGACAAGGAGGAGTGTAAGTCACCTGTAGGCAGAAGGAAGAAGAAAGAATGAAGGAAATAAAGCCAGAAGAGGATGGAAGGAAAGAAGGGAGAGGAATGTTACAAACAAATAAAAAATACACCAAAATGTTTACATCTAAAACACAAAACATTATCCACAGACAATATAAATTTACTGTATTGTTTAAGAGTACTAGCATCTTGGCTGCAGGTGGTTTGTCAAAATTTGATAAAATTGTTAGAAGAATGAATTTTAAAGATATAAAATACATTATACTGAAAGGTTTAATTTGTCCAAACTGCAAAAGGTTAAACATCAGCAGTTTCTTTGAATATACGCTCGCTAGTGCCAGATTATTTACTTCAGCATTATATGAACCTCTAGTGATGAGGTGTCTGAAAGCTATATTTAAATCCTCCAGTTACATCTCTTGAAATCTTGGCTGGAGGTAAAAAATAGAAAAATATAATAAATATAAACCAATCAGATAAGTATATGTGAAGCTACAGAATGTGATTAATGTTTTTTGGCCTATTTGATGGAGCCAGCATTCCGTGGGCTTGAATGACGAGTGAATGGAGGCGTGACCCATTGAACTGAGCAAACTTAGGCTGTCTGAACGTTGCTACTCCTCACCCTGCCCTTGGGTGGGAAATGGAGGTCCAGGTGATGATGATGATGATGACGATACACCAACTAAGAAAAGATAATTATATAATAATAATAAAAGCTATGTCAAAAATGCCATGCCAGATTTGTCAGTAAGTCCACGTGACAGACTACACATTATCCAGATACGAGTGGAGTTTCATTACCTTGTGACAAATACACTGCTGGACACAGACAAACAAAGGTAACTGCATACAATGACAGCAAACCCAGGCAGATATGACTAACCTTGCATCATCCAGGTATTGGTGAGTGACTGAAGGCGTTTACCAAGAGACAGTGCTTGTTTGGGTGACACTAGAGGCCTTGTGTGTTCCTGCTCCTCCACAGCGGATGATGGGGAGGCCAGGGGATGAGGGGCGACAGGGTGGAGGAAGTGAGCTGATCAGTTTCGCCTGCCACATTAACAATCCTGCTCACTGGCTCAGATCTGATACTTGCCAAATGCCCTGTGGGATAACGAGTCACTTTATCCCCTTCTCAGCAACTACACAGTACTGTATAATCCTGCTATATACAAACGACTTTATTCTGCTTGGGTAAATATAACAAACTGGAGAGGTCAGACACACCACTAGAACTGCTTGTTCATACACAGCATCCCAATATTTCTCCCCCAATTCCTACCTAAGAAAAAAGATGAGGTAGGATCCCCCTTCCTCCCCACCACAGAGAGTATAACAAATAGCATGCCTAGCAACATATGCCACAGTCATTAACACATCACCCAACAATCTGAAGTAACTGTTCCACCTTATAAGTACAACCTGGTTAATCATCTTCCCTCTAGCTCTTCTTAACTCCTGTATCACCTACACTTATAAAGGTACCACTCAACTTTTTCTCTGCCATCCACACATGCACTACTTAAAATGGGAGTGTGGTTACTCTTACAAAACCCTAATACAAAAGGTCTCCTGATGGTACGAGTAGTTATGTTTAAGGAAATCTGCTTGTACAAAAGAGTACATAATTACCTATGGGCAAAAATGGGGACTTGGTGTTTAACCACCACCATCTTACACCTATAATGCTATGTATAAGGCAGTTTTAAATAAAAATAATGGTGAGATATCTAAAACACAAACAAAATAAACACATGACCTATAATGATGCTTATCTATTGTAATGGATGCATAGAGATCCCAAGAAAATCTGTTGGAATTGGAACCACATCCTCAAACTCCTAACTCTGGCTACTGATTGCATACAACAATCATAAAAACTGCTTCCACATTGCCCTGTCCTTTGGCTGCCCTCCCTCCAACTCTTATACTCTCTCATTTATCTTTCAAGTTCATCCTCCCATTTTGTCCCTGGTCTCCCCCTCTACATTATGCACACACTTTCCTGTCCAACCTCTCGTTCTTCATCCTCCCCACATGGCTAGTGATTTATGTTGTTGATTAACCCACCAGTTCACAGAAAATTATTTATAACATGAAAATCCAAGATACTTGATATCTTAATCTTGTTCCAATTGTTGTAATGTCTGAAGTGATACACTGGCAAGTATTTATAATGGTCCCTACCCAAATAAGAACATGAACAAGCCTCCCCAAGTTTACCTTCCATCATCCAATCCTACATTGCCCCATAAGAAGCGCAGGAGCCCGGGGCCAGGCAAGTTGGTCCTGACATTTAAGATGAGTGTGACCAGCCTCACTCATCCCTAAGTCACATTACATAACCAATAAACCCCAACCACCCCTTGGATATAAACGTTCACCGGTTCAATCCGATTGGAGTGCCGTAATTCTATTAAGAAAAATGGTTTAGTTTCTGTTACACTGATATTCCATCTAAATGTCTTCATTATGAAGTGTTTGGTTAATTAACATTGAGTGAAGACAGATGTAGTACACAAGCCCTTTTACAAACAATTTAAGCTTAGTAAACTATATAAAGAGGGAAGCCTTCATGTGGTGTACTGGTCAGCTCCACTGACAGGTTTGACAAACATTCCTCAGCTCTCTCTCTATCCCCAGAAAAGTGGATGGTGAACTGCAGGAGGAGGGCAGCCTCAGCCCACAGTTCACTGGACTCATATTTCAGATGTGCTTTAAGACACTACTACATGTGTTGTGTGGTGCTGGTGCAGGATTTGTGCATTACACTTAAATGTGTTGTGTGGTGCTGGTGCAGGATTTGTGCATTACACTTAAATGTGTTGTGTGGTGCTGGTGCAGGATTTGTGCATTACACTTAAACGTGTTGTGTGGTGCTGGTGTATGATGTACATTACACTGACAAAATACAACATTACCTGTAGTGCTGCCAGCCACTTGGGTACGGCCTGGGGCACTCCAATGGACAGTTTTTTTTTTTTTTTTTTTTTTTTTTTTTTTTTTTAAGGCGAGGAAGAAGGAACCAAAGGCAATGTGCCCGCAAAACTGTTCCTTCCAAGAGAAAAACAAAATACAAGAGAGAGCATATTTCAAGATCTGATCATTTCAAGATGCCTGGACACACTGCGTTTGAAAGACTGGAGATCATAGGAAGCAGGAAATACAGACAGAGGGAGACAGTTCCAGAGTTGACTTGTTGCATAAAGGAAGGACTGGAAGTAATGGTTAACTCTTGCATCAGAGAGTTGGACAGAAAAGAGATGAGAGTTTGCTGCTAGATGGGTGCTACGTGCTTGTCGTAGAGGTGGAGGAATGCATGCAGACAGTTCAGAGGAGCAGTGACCATTGAAGTAGCGACAGAAAAGAGATAAAGATGCAACAGTGGCGAAAGAGACAGAGGTTGAAGGGAGTCAGTACGAGGAGGAGAGTTAATGAGGCGAATAGCCTTTGACTCCACCCTATTGAGAAGAGCTGTATGTGGGGAGCCTCCCCACACATGAAAGTGGTACTCCACACAGGGGCGGATAAAACCCCTGTATAGAGTCAACAATTGTGCAGGGGTAAAGAAGGAACGGAGTCGGCTTAGCACACCCAATCTCTTGGAAGCAGATTTTACAAGAGATGTAATATGATCCTTCCAAGATAGGTCCCAAGTAAATGAAAAAAAGCTCTTAGATCAGATAATGAAGGTAATGGAGAGAGTTTTAGAAGGTATGATTAGAGAAAGGGTGAATATTGATGAGATGCAGTTTGGGTTTATGCCAGGTAGGGGGACCACTGATGCCATATTCATTGTTCGACAGCTTCAGGAAAAATATATTGGTAGGAGAAGGGATCTTTATTTTGTTTTTGTTGATTTGGAAAAGGCCTTTGACAGAGTCCCTAGAGAGGTGGTGAAGTGGGCAATGAAAAAGCTTGGCTTGGAGGAGTGGCTGGTTAGGGTGGTTATGGCCATGTATGTGGGTGCTCACACCCAGGTGAGAGTGAATGGAGATTTGAGTGATGAGTTTTCCGTGAATGTTGGTGTGCATCAGGGGTCAGTCTTGAGTCCCATGTTGTTTGTCATGGTACTTGAAGCCCTTTCACGTGACTTTAGAAACGGACTCCCGTGGGAGTTGTATGCTGATGATTTGTTGATTGCAGAGAATGAAAGGGAGGCGGAGGAAAGGTTTAGGAAGTGGAGCGATGGTATGGGGCAAAAGGGTTTAAGGGTAAATGCAGATAAAACAAAAGTGATGATATCTAGGGTTGGTGGCGGTACTGTCAAAGACGAGGGAGAGTGGCCATGTGCAGTTTGCCACAAGGGCGTGGGAAGTAATTCCATCTTGTGCGGTGTGTGTGATAAATGGGTGCATAAGAGATGCAGTGGTATCAGAGGTAGACTGCGAGATAATGCAGTGTTTGTGATAAGTGGGTGCATAAGAGATGTAGTGGTATCAGAGGAAGACTGCAAGATAATGCAGTGTTTGTGATAAGTGGGTGCATAAGAGATGTAGTGGTATCAGAGGTAGACTGCGAGATAATGCTGATTTTATGTGTACGACGTGCCAGGGTGAGCAGGTGGAGATTGTCAGACGTGAAAGGATTAAACTTGCTGGTGAATCTCTTGAGTGTGTGGAAGAGTTTTGTTATTTGGGAGACATGTTGTGTGCTGGAGGTGGGGCTGGAGGTAGCTCTGTGGCTAGGGTGAGAAGTGGTTGGAAGAAGTTCAGGGAGCTCTTGCCTCTCCTGACATTGAGAGGGCTCTCCCTACGTGCTAAGGGGTCTTTGTATGCAGCATGTGTTAGGAGTGTAATGCTGTATGGCAGTGAGACCTGGGAAGTGAAGGAGGAAGATATTCGCCGGCTCAGACGTACAGAAACGACAATGATTAGGTGGATGTGCAGTGCATCCCTGCGTCCAAGGCCTGGAGGGGCTGGGTTTACAATGGAAGAGTTGAGAGGTAGGATGGGATTGGAGTATATTGGTGTTGTGATGAGGAGAGGTAGATTGAGGTGGTTTGGACATGTGGAGAGGATGGGGGATGATAATTGGGTGAGGAAGGTGAGAAGTGTTAATATTGGGGGTGGGGTTATGAGGGGTAGACCGAGAAAGACATGGGAGGAGGTCATTAAGTGTGACCTCAGGGTTAAGGGACTGAACAGGGAGGCTGCAATGGATTGTGCAGCGTGGAGAGCCGCCATTAGGTGACCAAGGCCAACGCATGCAAGCATGTTGGAGCCTTTAAAAACGAAAATGAAAACTTATAATTGCAGGATGTCCCATATATCACAATGCTTCATCCATGCTGTAAGAGTGCCCATAGTTTTTTTGGAGCATGTACAACTCCTCGCAGGTTAGCAACACCACAACCAGAAACAGAATAGCACAAGTCCAGCACTTCCTCCCCCCACCCTCCCACAGCCTTCCTCTTTTGTTGGTCCCTCTCTCTTTCTGGCCACAATAAGGCTCTCTACTGTAATTGGCTGACATTCAGTAAAGAAAACACTCTGATTGGTAGTGTAGGGGACGGTATTCTCCCTTCCCCAGCTGGTAACTCTCCTCCTCCCCTCTACCCCTCCCCCTTCCTTCCCTCCTACCCCACTATACCCCTCACCTCACCTGTGCTGTACCTAAACACTACTCCTGAAACTTGGTTTCATAAGACGCACTCCCATTGGGCCAGGTTTTGAATTCCTGCTCTGCAAACATCAACGTGACTCATTGCCGGTGTGAGTTATGGTGGTGCAGTGCTGAAATGAACGTCCTGCATGTGCTTGGTGCAGGTTTGGATGCACCAGCCAACTTAGTTACTGCGGCTTGCAGCCTTATGTTTACTCCCCCCTTTGGGACAAAGACTGTCTTTCCTGATATAGGAATGACTGTCAAAAAGAAAAAAATAATGGTGGGGGAGGTTGCACTTGTGATCCTGTGGTTCTAAAGGCCTTGTTGATACCCCTTGGAAGGGATGAGTAAAATAAATAAATAAATAAATAAATAAATAAATAATCATCATCACATCACCCAAACCTACGTTGCCCCATGAGGGGTATAGAAGCCTAGGGCTAGGCAAGTTGGTCCTGACATTTAAGATGAGAGTGACCAGCGTCACTCATCCCTGAGTGGCATTACATGAGCAATAAACCCCAACCACCCCTTGGATATAAACCTTCACCAGCTCAATCCGATTGGAGTGCCGTAATTACCCACTAAACCACCAGGTGCCATAATTTGGTTATATGGTTACCACCCAGCATAGTATATGGATTCCTGGTGTACAGGAAACCATTTGGATTGTCACTCAGTGCAGAGTCACTCATACATAGAAGGAAGAGGAAAAAAAGAAGGAAAGACAGAGGAGGATGGAAGGAAGAAAAGAATGAAGGAAGAGAGGAAAGAACAGTCACCTGAGAGCAGCACTACATAGAGTGAGTGGATGGTGAGTGCCCCCACCTGTCACTGATCAAGATTTAGCACAATAATTCAAACCAACCACAACATTCCTATATACCATACACATTATACAAACTGGTTCTCAGCAAAATAAAATGTACAGTAACAATACCATGGCCTAGTGTATATAATATTATGCTAGTGCAGTGTACTGTACAGTAACAATACCATGGCCTAGTGTACATAATATTATGTTAGTGCAGTGTACTGTACAGTAACAATACCATGGCCTAGTGTACTGTACATAATATTATGTTAGTGCAGTATACTGTACAGTAACAATACCATGGCCTAGTGTACTGTACATAATATTATGTTAGAGCAGTGTACTGTACAGTAACAATACCATGGCCTAGTGTACTGTACATAATATTATGTTAGTGCAGTGTACTGTACAGTAACAATACCATGGCCTAGTGTACATAATATTATGTTAGTGCAGTGTACTGTACAGTAACAATACCATGGCCTAGTGTACATAATATTATGCTAGTGCAGTGTACTGTACAGTAACAATACCATGGCCTAGTGTACTGTACATAATATTATGTTAGTGCAGTATACTGTACAGTAACAATACCATGGCCTAGTGTACTGTACATAATATTATGTTAGTGCAGTGTACTGTACAGTAACAATACCATGGCCTAGTGTACTGTACATAATATTATGTTAGTGCAGTATACTGTACAGTAACAATACCATGGCCTAGTGTACATAATATTATGTTAGTGCAGTGTACTGTACAGTAACAATACCATGGCCTAGTGTACATAATATTATGTTAGTGCAGTGTACTGTACAGTAACAATACCATGGCCTAGTGTACTGTACATAATATTATGTTAGTGCAGTGTACTGTACAGTAACAATACCATGGCCTAGTGTACTGTACATAATATTATGCTAGTGCAGTATACTGTACAGTAACAATACCATGGCCTAGTGTACTGTACATAATATTATGTTAGTGCAGTGTACTGTACAGTAACAATACCATGGCCTAGTGTACTGTACATAATATTATGTTAGTGCAGTATACTGTACAGTAACAATACCATGGCCTAGTGTACATAATATTATGCTAGTGCAGTGTACTGTACAGTAACAATACCATGGCCTAGTGTACTGTACATAATATTATGTTAGTGCAGTGTACTGTACAGTAACAATACCATGGCCTAGTGTACTGTACATAATATTATGTTAGTGCAGTGTACTGTACAGTAACAATACCATGGCCTAGTGTACTGTACATAATATTATGTTAGTGCAGTGTACTGTACAGTAACAATACCATGGCCTAGTGTACTGTACATAATATTATGCTAGTGCAGTATACTGTACAGTAAAAATACCATGGCCTAGTGTACTGTACATAATATTATGTTAGTGCAGTATACTGTACAGTAACAATACCATGGCCTAGTGTACTGTACATAATATTATGTTAGTGCAGTGTACTGTACAGTAACAATACCATGGCCTAGTGTACTGTACATAATATTATGCTAGTGCAGTGTACTGTACAGTAACAATACCATGGCCTAGTGTACATAATATTATGCTAGTGCAGTGTACTGTACAGTAACAATACCATGGCCTAGTGTAATGTACATAATATTATGCTAGTGCAGTGTACTGTACAGTAACAATACCATGGCCTAGTGTACATAATATTATGCTAGTGCAGTGTACTGTACAGTAACAATACCATGGCCTAGTGTACTGTACATAATATTATGCTAGTGCAGTGTACTGTACAGTAACAATACCATGGCCTAGTGTACATAATATTATGCTAGTGCAGTGTACTGTACAGTAACAATACCATGGCCTAGTGTACATAATATTATGCTAGTGCAGTGTACTGTACAGTAACAATACCATGGCCTAGTGTACATAATATTATGCTAGTGCAGTATACTGTACAGTAACAATACCATGGCCTAGTGTACTGTACATAATATTATGTTAGTGCAGTATACTGTACAGTAACAATACTATGGCCTAGTGTACATAATATTATGCTAGTGCAGTGTACTGTACAGTAACAATACCATGGCCTAGTGTACATAATATTATGCTAGTGCAGTGTACTGTACAGTAACAATACCATGCCCTAGTGTACATAATATTATGTTAGTGCAGTGTACTGTACAGTAACAATACCATGGCCTAGTGTACATAATATTATGCTAGTGCAGTGTACTGTACAGTAACAATACCATGGCCTAGTGTACTGTACATAATATTATGTTAGTGCAGTGTACTGTACAGTAACAATACCATGGCCTAGTGTACTGTACATAATATTATGTTAGTGCAGTATACTGTACAGTAACACCATGGCCTAGTGTACTGTACATAATATTATGTTAGTGCAGTGTACTGTATAGTAACAATACCATGGCCTAGTGTACTGTACATAATATTATGCTAGTGCAGTGTACTGTACAGTAACAATACCATGGCCTAGTGTACATAATATTATGTTAGTGCAGTGTACTGTACAGTAACAATACCATGGCCTAGTGTACTGTACATAATATTATGTTAGTGCAGTGTACTGTACAGTAACAATACCATGGCCTAGTGTACATAATATTATGTTAGTGCAGTGTACTGTACAGTAACAATACCATGGCCTAGTGTACATAATATTATGCTAGTGCAGTGTACTGTACAGTAACAATACCATGGCCTAGTGTACTGTACATAATATTATGTTAGTGCAGTATACTGTACAGTAACAATACCATGGCCTAGTGTACTGTACATAATATTATGTTAGTGCAGTGTACTGTACAGTAACAATACCATGGCCTAGTGTACTGTACATAATATTATGTTAGTGCAGTATACTGTACAGTAACAATACCATGGCCTAGTGTACATAATATTATGTTAGTGCAGTGTACTGTACAGTAACAATACCATGGCCTAGTGTACATAATATTATGTTAGTGCAGTGTACTGTACAGTAACAATACCATGGCCTAGTGTACTGTACATAATATTATGTTAGTGCAGTGTACTGTACAGTAACAATACCATGGCCTAGTGTACTGTACATAATATTATGCTAGTGCAGTATACTGTACAGTAACAATACCATGGCCTAGTGTACATATTATGTTAGTGCAGTGTACTGTACAGTAACAATACCATGGCCTAGTGTACTGTACATAATATTATGTTAGTGCAGTATACTGTACAGTAACAATACCATGGCCTAGTGTACATAATATTATGCTAGTGCAGTGTACTGTACAGTAACAATACCATGGCCTAGTGTACTGTACATAATATTATGCTAGTGCAGTATACTGTACAGTAACAATACCATGGCCTAGTGTACTGTACATAATATTATGTTAGTGCAGTGTACTGTACAGTAACAATACCATGGCCTAGTGTACATAATATTATGCTAGTGCAGTGTACTGTACAGTAACAATACCATGGCCTAGTGTACATAATATTATGTTAGTGCAGTGTACTGTACAGTAACAATACCATGGCCTAGTGTACTGTACATAATATTATGTTAGTGCAGTGTACTGTACAGTAACAATACCATGGCCTAGTGTACTGTACATAATATTATGTTAGTGCAGTGTACTGTACAGTAACAATACCATGGCCTAGTGTACTGTACATAATATTATGTTAGTGCAGTGTACTGTACAGTAACAATACCATGGCCTAGTGTACTGTACATAATATTATGCTAGTGCAGTATACTGTACAGTAAAAATACCATGGCCTAGTGTACTGTACATAATATTATGTTAGTGCAGTATACTGTACAGTAACAATACCATGGCCTAGTGTACTGTACATAATATTATGTTAGTGCAGTGTACTGTACAGTAACAATACCATGGCCTAGTGTACTGTACATAATATTATGCTAGTGCAGTGTACTGTACAGTAACAATACCATGGCCTAGTGTACATAATATTATGCTAGTGCAGTGTACTGTACAGTAACAATACCATGGCCTAGTGTAATGTACATAATATTATGCTAGTGCAGTGTACTGTACAGTAACAATACCATGGCCTAGTGTACATAATATTATGCTAGTGCAGTGTACTGTACAGTAACAATACCATGGCCTAGTGTACTGTACATAATATTATGCTAGTGCAGTGTACTGTACAGTAACAATACCATGGCCTAGTGTACATAATATTATGCCTAGTGCAGTGTACTGTACAGTAACAATACCATGGCCTAGTGTACATAATATTATGCTAGTGCAGTGTACTGTACAGTAACAATACCATGGCCTAGTGTACATAATATTATGCTAGTGCAGTATACTGTACAGTAACAATACCATGGCCTAGTGTACTGTACATAATATTATGTTAGTGCAGTATACTGTACAGTAACAATACTATGGCCTAGTGTACATAATATTATGCTAGTGCAGTGTACTGTACAGTAACAATACCATGGCCTAGTGTACTGTACATAATATTATGTTAGTGCAGTGTACTGTACAGTAACAATACCATGGCCTAGTGTACATAATATTATGCTAGTGCAGTGTACTGTACAGTAACAATACCATGCCCTAGTGTACATAATATTATGTTAGTGCAGTGTACTGTACAGTAACAATACCATGGCCTAGTGTACATAATATTATGCTAGTGCAGTGTACTGTACAGTAACAATACCATGGCCTAGTGTACTGTACATAATATTATGTTAGTGCAGTGTACTGTACAGTAACAATACCATGGCCTAGTGTACTGTACATAATATTATGTTAGTGCAGTATACTGTACAGTAACACCATGGCCTAGTGTACTGTACATAATATTATGTTAGTGCAGTGTACTGTATAGTAACAATACCATGGCCTAGTGTACTGTACATAATATTATGCTAGTGCAGTGTACTGTACAGTAACAATACCATGGCCTAGTGTACATAATATTATGTTAGTGCAGTGTACTGTACAGTAACAATACCATGGCCTAGTGTACTGTACATAATATTATGTTAGTGCAGTGTACTGTACAGTAACAATACCATGGCCTAGTGTACTGTACATAATATTATGCTAGTGCAGTATACTGTACAGTAAAAATACCATGGCCTAGTGTACTGTACATAATATTATGTTAGTGCAGTATACTGTACAGTAACAATACCATGGCCTAGTGTACTGTACATAATATTATGTTAGTGCAGTGTACTGTACAGTAACAATACCATGGCCTAGTGTACTGTACATAATATTATGCTAGTGCAGTGTACTGTACAGTAACAATACCATGGCCTAGTGTACATAATATTATGCTAGTGCAGTGTACTGTACAGTAACAATACCATGGCCTAGTGTAATGTACATAATATTATGCTAGTGCAGTGTACTGTACAGTAACAATACCATGGCCTAGTGTACATAATATTATGCTAGTGCAGTGTACTGTACAGTAACAATACCATGGCCTAGTGTACTGTACATAATATTATGCTAGTGCAGTGTACTGTACAGTAACAATACCATGGCCTAGTGTACATAATATTATGCTAGTGCAGTGTACTGTACAGTAACAATACCATGGCCTAGTGTACATAATATTATGCTAGTGCAGTGTACTGTACAGTAACAATACCATGGCCTAGTGTACATAATATTATGCTAGTGCAGTATACTGTACAGTAACAATACCATGGCCTAGTGTACTGTACATAATATTATGTTAGTGCAGTATACTGTACAGTAACAATACTATGGCCTAGTGTACATAATATTATGCTAGTGCAGTGTACTGTACAGTAACAATACCATGGCCTAGTGTACTGTACATAATATTATGTTAGTGCAGTGTACTGTACAGTAACAATACCATGGCCTAGTGTACATAATATTATGCTAGTGCAGTGTACTGTACAGTAACAATACCATGCCCTAGTGTACATAATATTATGTTAGTGCAGTGTACTGTACAGTAACAATACCATGGCCTAGTGTACATAATATTATGCTAGTGCAGTGTACTGTACAGTAACAATACCATGGCCTAGTGTACTGTACATAATATTATGTTAGTGCAGTGTACTGTACAGTAACAATACCATGGCCTAGTGTACTGTACATAATATTATGTTAGTGCAGTATACTGTACAGTAACACCATGGCCTAGTGTACTGTACATAATATTATGTTAGTGCAGTGTACTGTATAGTAACAATACCATGGCCTAGTGTACTGTACATAATATTATGCTAGTGCAGTGTACTGTACAGTAACAATACCATGGCCTAGTGTACATAATATTATGTTAGTGCAGTGTACTGTACAGTAACAATACCATGGCCTAGTGTACATAATATTATGCTAGTGCAGTATACTGTACAGTAACAATACCATGGCCTAGTGTACTGTATATAATATTATGCTAGTGCAGTATACTGTACAGTAACAATACCATGGCCTAGTGTACTGTACATAATATTATGCTAGTGCAGTGTACTGTACAGTAACAATACCATGGCCTAGTGTACATAATATTATGCTAGTGCAGTATACTGTACAGTAACAATACCATGGCCTAGTGTACATAATATTATGCTAGTGCAGTGTACTGTACAGTAACAATACCATGGCCTAGTGTACATAATATTATGTTAGTGCAGTGTACTGTACAGTAACAATACCATGGCCTAGTGTACATAATATTATGCTAGTGCAGTGTACTGTACAGTAACAATACCATGGCCTAGTGTACTGTACATAATATTATGTTAGTGCAGTATACTGTACAGTAACACCATGGCCTAGTGTACTGTATATAATATTATGCTAGTGCAGTGTACTGTACAGTAACAATACCATGGCCTAGTGTACATAATATTATGCTAGTGCAGTGTACTGTACAGTAACAATACCATGGCCTAGTGTACTGTACATAATATTATGCTAGTGCAGAGTACTGTACAGTAACAATACCATGGCCTAGTGTACTGTATATAATATTATGCTAGTGCAGTGTACTGTACAGTAACAATACCATGGCCTAGTGTACATAATATTATGTTAGTGCAGTATACTGTACAGTAACAATACCATGGCCTAGTGTACTGTACATAATATTATGCTAGTGCAGTATACTGTACAGTAACAATACCATGGCCTAGTGTACATAATATTATGCTAGTGCAGTATACTGTACAGTAACAATGCCATGGCCTAGTGTACTGTACATAATATTATGTTAGTGCAGTGTACTGTACAGTAACAATACCATGGCCTAGTGTATATAATATTATGCTAGTGCAGTGTACTGTACAGTAACAATACCATGGCCTTGTGTACTGTATATAATATTATGCTAGTGCAGTGTACTGTACAGTAACAATACCATGGCCTAGTGTACATAATATTATCTTACTGTAGTGTACATAAGACACTAGGCTTGTAGGCCCACCATCTTTTACATGTAATAATTAATTAAACAAGGAAGTACACTTCTAATACTGTACATACTGGATACTGTTACACATGTGCTGCTTAACACAACATACACAAGTCTTAATGCTTCACCTACTGGTGTACAAACAGCCTGTACCAAAAGGCTTTGGCTGACTGAAAGGGACAGCTTCCAATTTTATATTAATTGTTTCTGGCCTGTCTGATGGAGCCAGGATTCCATGGGCTTGAATGGTGAGTGAATGGAAGTGTGGCCCGTTGGACTGAGCAAACTTGGGCTGTCTGGACGTTACTATTCCTCACCCTGCCCAAAGGTGGGAAAGGAGGTCCGGATGATGATGATGATGATGATGAACTAAGTTAGGTTAGCTAATTATAATAATAACACAAGCAATAATAATAATACTTAAAACATATGTAATAGCAATAATATCTATCTATCTATCTATTGCCAGATGCCTTAATCCCATAAGGGGTGGCCACAAACAAATCGCCTCCATGTCGCTCTGTCCCCCACTATTTCACTGCCCTGCTCCCAGCTCACACACCCCTCTCACATACCTCTCCACTCCATCCCTCCATCTTTTCCTCAGCCTCCCCCTCCCTCTCCCCCCGTCCACCTCACTCACATACACTCTCCTCATCAGTCTCTCACTCTCCATCCTCTCCACATGGCCAAACCACCTTAATGTGTTTCTCCTAATGCTTCCTATCACATCCACATCCACACCACACAATAATAACAATGCCACGAATAAAAAAATAATAATAATAATAATAATAATAATAACAACAACAATACCAATAATAAAAACAACAGTAATAATAATACCACTAATAAAACAATAATAATAATAATAATAATAACAAAAATAATCATTCTCTCCTCGTCCTTCTGCCTGTGGGTGACTTTACACTCCCTCTTCTGTCTTTCTTTCCTTCATTCTTTCCTCTTCCTTCTGCCTGTGGGTGACTCTACACTGAGTGACAAGCCCAATGGTTTCATGTACACCAGGAAACCATTTACTATGCTGGGTGGTAACCATATAACCAAATTTTGGCACCTGATGGTTTAGTGGGTAATAAAGGTGCTCCAGTCGGATTGAGCTGGTGAAGGTTTATATCCAAGGGATGGTTGGGGTTTATTGCTCATGTAATGCCACTCAGGGATGAGTGAGGCTGGTCATTCTCATCTTAAATGTCAGGACCAATTTGCCCAGCCCCAGGCTCCTACGCTCCTCATGGGGCTACACAGGATTAGGATGATGGATGGTTGGATAATAATAATAATGATGATGATGATGATGATGATGAGAATAATAATAATAATAATAATAATAATAATAATAATAATCCATCCATCCATCCATCATCCAATCCTACGTCGCCCCATGAGGAGCGTAGGGGCCCGGGGCTAGGCAAGTTGGTCCTGACATTTAAGATGAGAGTGACCAGCCTCACTCATCCCTGAGTGGCATTACATGAGCAATAAACCCCAACCACCCCTTGGATATAAACCTTCATCGACTCAATCCAATTGGAGCGCCTTTATTACCCACTAAATGTTAAATATTGATTAACAATAATAGTTACTTTATGTTTGTATTTTTATATATTCCGCGATTGTCAGTGCACTTTTTTTTTTAATTCAATGATGTTTACATAGCAAGGATGGAGGGGAAGGCGTGAGGCTGGCTGTATGGGCGGTAGCTTGAATAAAGAGTTCCTGTAGTCTACATGAGTCTGCCTATCCTCTATGCTTACTAGATCTACTGTTTAACACTAAACCACCAGGCGCCAAAATCTGGTTATATGGTTACCACCCAGCGTAGTAAATGGTTTCCTGGTGCTCAGGAAACCATTTGGCTTGTCACCCAGTGTAGAGTCTTGTCATTCAGTGTAGAGTCACCCACAGGCTGAAGGAAGTGGAAAGAATGAAGGAATGAAAGACAGAAGAGGGAGTGTAAAGTCACCCATAGGCAGAAGGACATGGAAAGAATGAAGGAAAGAAAGACAGAAGTGAATGGAAAGAGAGAAGGATGGAGAGGAAAGGGCAGACACCCGAGAGCAGCACTACATCAAGTGAGTGGATGGTGAGTGCCCCCACCTACCACAAACTATAATAATAATATTAAAAATAATAATAATCATCATCACCATCATCATCATCCTAATCCTGTGTTGCCCCATGAGGAGTGTAGGAGCCCGGGGCTAGGCAAGTTGGTCCTGACATTTAAGATGAGAGTGACCAGCCTCACTCATCCCTGAGTGGCATTACATGAGCAATAAACCCCAACCACCCCTTGGATATAAACCTACACAAGCTTAATCTGATTGGAGCACCTTAATCACCCACTAAACCACCAGGTGCCATAATTTGGTTATATGGTTACCACCCAGCGTAGTAAATGGTTTCCTGGTGTACATGAAACCATTTGGCTTGTCACTCAGTGTAGAGTCACCCATAGGCAGAAGGAAGAGGAAAGAATGAAGGAAAGAAAGACACAAGAGGGAGTGTAAAGTCACCCGTAGGCAGAAGGACGAGGAAAGAATGAAGGAAAGAAAGACAGAAGAGGATGGAAGGAAAGAAGGATGGAGGAGAGGAAAGGGCAGACTGCTGAGAGCGGCACTACATCAAGTGAAATATTAATAATGATGATGATAATAATAATAATAATAATACTAATACCAGGGAATAACCTGGTTGGATCAATGTTGGGTGTGCACAACCAGGGGTCAGCACCTCTTTATAACTTCACAGTCACCACATGAACTGCCAAATGAAGGAGTGAGATGTATATATGGGTCAATTGTCATCTGTGTATTTACTGTAGCTATTTTTTTATCTGTCATGTGCAGCTAGGATTCCAGGGGCTTGAATGGTGAGTGAATGGCAGTGTGGCTCATTCAACTGGGAAAACTTTGGTTCGTATCTCATTCTATCAAGTTTTTTCTGGCCCTGTGGGAAAGGATGTCTGTGTAGTGATGATGATGATGATGATGATGATGATGATGATGGTGGTGGTGATGATGATGGTGATGAATCTGTGTGATAAGGCAGTGGGCATAAAGAATCCAACAGCTGACAAAACTGACATCACATGCTATAGGAGAGAATTTACCTGTGTTTTGTGGGTGACAGGCCCGGGGGGGGGTCCTTCTTGTGTACAGATGCAGCTTCCTGAGAGTGGCATCTGGCCGTCCCTTCTCCTCCCTCTCCTTCTTCAGCAGGGGCAAGAGTTCACCCAAGTTGGTATGTGTTGTGTGGCATTCCTTTCTCCTCCTTCTGCCTGCAATAAAGAAAGTATTCAGACACTACCCCTTGCCCTCCACCCAACACTACCCTTCACAAACACATACATACATCCATTTGCACCACTGTCATACAAAGCCATCAACCAGGTAACATACTTCATGAACCACCATCACACTCATCATCATCATTACCATCATCAACATCATCATCATCATTACCATCACCATCACTATTATCATCAACATCATCACCAGCATCATCACCATCATCATCATCATCATCATTACCATCATCATCATCATCATCATCACCATCACCATCATCATCATCATGCTACCCTCTTTCTTCCCACTTAAGGCTGGGGTGAGGTGTGGTGCAAAAGGCCAGGAAAGTAAAACACAACACAGGGTGACCCAGTTAACAGGCTGTCCAGTGAATGGGCCACACACACTCATTAACAACACAACACAATAAACAAACACCACATAACACACAGCTACACTTAAATTATAAAACAACTGACACAAATTATATGGATCACCATCATCATCATCATCAATACCATCATCATCATCAACACATTATCAGTTTTACACATACTTTCCAGATGGGTTCACCTGACAGCACTGCTCCTCCTCCTCCTCACTGTGTTCCATGCCATCTCTCTAGTAATACTTCTTATAATAACCTCTATTAATATTAGTGTACCTGCTTTCTAGTAACACTGTACCTCTAGTAGTGGTATGTGGTGATGGAGCCCATCATCCACTCACTTGATGTAGTGCTGCCTACTTCTTCCTTCGTCTCTTATCATTCTTTTTCTGTGCCTGTCCTCTTCTCTTCCTATTTCTCCCATCTATCCTGTCACTTTTTATTACTCTTCTTTCCACTTCAAGTGACTACACTGAGTGATGGACAAAATGGTTTCTTGTAACCCAGCAAACCATGTATAATGCTGGGTGGTAGCCATATAACCAAATAACGAGGTGATGTGGAGCCTATTATGGTGCCCATGTTAAATGGGTGAAGATGTAAATGTGGCATCCATCCAGGAACCAGTCCTCCACACCCTTCCTTGCACCTTACTGTAGTGAGGTACGGTCCACCCCATGGGAACATCAGTTCACTTCAAAAGCTGGACCTGCAGGGGCGGTTGCTTGCCTGTGGTTGATGGGTCTGCTAGGCCAGACAAATTAACACCAACAAATGTACCTCTAATATTAGTGCTATTAACAGCTCTGTGCCAGCTCTCTAGTACCAGTAATACTTCTAGTACAGTAATAACTTTATTAATACCTGTATGTAAGCTCTCTATTTAATACTTGTGGTAATAACTCAAGTAATACCTGTGTACCAGCTCACTAATAACACTGTAGCTCTACCAGTATACTGATATGAGGCCCCTAATAACATAGTGTACTAAGCGCCACTGCAAGCGAAATCGAGTTAAGTATACCACTATGTAGCCCAAACCCTCTTTGATCTGGAAGGCAACCACGAGGTAGAGAAAGCAACTGGCATTAGGGTCCAAATTCCCCTTCTGTAATATGGTCTCACTGCCCGCTTCACCTCACTGAGTCGACAAGCCTTCATGCTGGTCACAGAATGTACCAAGTGCCTCCCAGCAATGTGTTGTTTGGTGTTACCAGATACTAGCATTTCTTAATGCTCACAGTCATGCATTTTTTTCATACCATTATTAATTATTGTTGTGGTAGGTGGGGGCGCTCACCATCCACTCACTCAATGTAATGCTGCTCTCGGGTGTCTGCCCTGTCCTCTCCTCCATCCTTCTTTCCTTCCATCTTCTTCTGTCTTTCTTTCCTTCATTCTTTCCTCGTCTTTCTGCCTGCGGGTGACTTTACACTCCCTCTTCTGTCTTTCATTCCTTCATTCTTTCCTCTTCCTTCTGCCTGTGGGTGACTCTACGCTGAGTGACAAGCCAAATGGTTTCCTGTACACCAGGAAACCATTTACTACGCTGGGTGGTAACCATATAACCAAATTTTGGCGCCTGGTGGTTTAGTGGGTAATTATTGTGCTCTAATCGGACTGAGCCGGTGAAGGTTTATATCCAAGGGGTGGTTGGGGTTTATTGCTCAGGTAATGGCACTCAGGGATGAGTGAGGCTGGTCACTCTCATCTTAAATGTCAGCACCAACTGCCTAGCCATGGGCTTCTATATTCCTCATGGGGCAACGTAGGATTGGATGATGGATGGATGGATGGATTAATTATTGTACCATTATTCTAACATAATGGAATATTTCAGCATAAAATTGGATGATTTTAAGGGTAAGTTAGCCATAATGTACAGAAAATGGGCAAGGCAGAGAGCTCAGCAAGATATTGGCAACTGTGATCTGGGAATCTGTCGCAACGTGACGCAGTTTTTTGTTTACCAGCCGGCCTAGAACACTGCCTGGATTAACTGGCTGTTTCCAGAGCTGTTTTAGTGTTTTTTATCATTGTCTCAAGAACATGAGTGACTCTAGTAGTGAGCAAAAAGCTGCTGGTCCTTCTCATAACAGAAAAAGAGCGAGGAGGCCAGAGATGAGGGCACAAAACATTAGTAAGAAGCTCAGGAACACTGGGCTTTGCCTTTGTAAACATTTCCCATTGATATCTTTGGCTGGTTTGATTATTAAAAATGCTTACTGAGAGTATGTTTTGTCTCTCAATAACCACACTGAAGAAAAACGCATCTATTGTTGTACCTTTCAGAATGCTACTAATTTCTCTTCTACCAAGATAAGCATGACATGAAAGTACAAACTTCAAGCTATATAAAAAAAAAAAGAAAATAATAAAAAAAAAAAAAAAAAAAAGCACTAAAAAATATTCACTAGTTCCAAAGTTATGGCATTTTGAAAGTTACGTAACTTTAACTGCGTTTTTTTCCATTTTCAACATGTGGTTTTTGGTACACTGTGTTATTAGGGGCCTCATATATAAGGTCAGGACTCAGGACACGCCACTTCATCCCATGTCATCCACTGTCCACCTCTCTGGTGATGGCTGCAGCCTCAAAGCTTCTTCACATCCTCACCCAGGGTCTCAGGGCCTTTCTCTCAGCATGTCCAAACCTTCTTGATGTCCTTCTTTCTTCCTTCATTCCTCAGGCTTTTACCTCCACTTATCTGAAAAAATTAAATGAATTCATATTTTGGATTTTTTTTTTTTTTTTTTAATGTGTCCGACTCTGGGCATAGGCTTCACAGCTTGCTATCAAGGCCGAGCAGTCCTCCTACATACCATACACCTCTAAATGTCACCACTTCGGCGCTAACACCCACCGTCCATATTGAATACATGCTAGAGCTGTCTCATACAGGACTGGTGTATTGGTATTAGCGGGGGTATTTTTACGACATGTCGGCGGGTCTTCTGGTAGATCAGTAAAGCCTGATTTAATGAAATTCAAATCCTTAAACTGTTCCCTGCTCCAGCGGGGATTTGAACCTGGGTCCGTTAGAACGGCAGGCAAAACCAGATGGCTGCCTGGTGGTTTAGTGGGTCAGGGCACTCAGCCAGATCTGACCTAATAGGAAATGTACTGGTAACATAACATCACTAATAACAGCAGGGTTGGGTCTAATTAGGCAGTGTTTGTGTGTAAAACTGATGAGGTTCTATACACTAAATAGTAACCTAACAATCATACATATTACAAGATAGATAGATAGATAGGTCTAATTAGCCATGGTTTGTGTGTAAAGCTGATGAGGTTCTATACACTAAATAGTAACCTAACAATCATACATATTACAAGATAGATAGATAGACAGATAGACAGGTATAATTAGGCAAGACCTGTTACTCTGATAATTTGGTTACATCTTATACATGAAAGGGCAAATGTGCCTCAACTGCCTCCCTACCCCTGGATGGTGCACTGTTGGATGAGGGTAACTTCAACCTGCAGTCCACTGGGTTCACTAAATTACAAACATAAGGCCTGAAATGAGTCATAACTCAGGAACTGGTGGCCCAACAGGACTGGAAATTGTTTTATTCTTCATGTTAATGCAATTTAACAGTGCCTTGCTCCAACACAAATTTGCAACACATGTGCCATTTTTGCTGTTACCGTAACAAACATAGAGAAATCAGATCAATATAATATACAGTATTATTATCATTATCATTACATCATCACCCATCATCCAATCCTACGTTGCCCCATGAGGAGTGTAGGAGCCCGGGGCTAGGCAAGTTGGTCCTGACATTTAAGATGAGAGTGGCCAGCCTCACTCATCCCTGAGTGGCATTATGTGAGCAATAAATCCCAACCACCCCTTGGATATAAACCTTCACCAGCTCAATCTGATTGCAGCGCTGTTATTACCCACTGAACCACCAGGCACCAAAATTTGGTTATATGGTTACCACCCAGCATAGTAAATGGTTTCCTGGTGTACAGGAAATCATTTGGCTTGTCACTCAATGTAGAGTCACCCACAGGCAGAAGGAAGAGGAAGGAATGAAGGAAAGAAAGACAGAAGAGGGAGTGTAAAGTCACCCGTAGGCAGAAGGACAAGGAAAGAATGAAGAAAAGAAAGACAGAAGAGGATGGATGGAAAGAAGGATGGAGGAAAGGGCAGACAACCAAGAGCAGCACTACAACGAGTGAGTGGATGGTGAGCGCCCCCACCTACCACATTATCATTACTACTACTACTATTACTACTAATACTACTACTATTACTACTACTACTATTAATACTACTACTACTACTTTTACTACTACTACTACTACCACCACTACTAAGGCTGCTATTATTATTTTTATTATTATTACTACTTTCATTCCTACTACAACAACTAATACTACTACTACTACCACTACTACTACACTGACTGTTCAAGTCCCAGAGGTGACCACAGACTGTGCCAGCCTTACATGCTGTGGACTAATCAGCCTCACCTCAACACCCTACACTGTGACGGCACAACATGGCATTGGTTTGTCTTTTTTAACGAGGAGACTGTATGCCAGAAAAGTGGAGGGGGGGAGGGGGAGGGAGAGACTGAAGATGAGATGGAGTGATGGGGCAGAGAGGTATACGAGAGAGGGGGATGTGGGGTGTGTGAGCTGGAGGGATGGAGAGTGAGTGGCTAACTAGGAGAGTGTATGTGAGTGATGTGGAGGGGGGGGAGAGGGAGGTAAAGACTGAGGATGAGATGGAGGGATGGAGTAGAGAGGTATATGAGAGAGGGGGCTTTGTTAGTCTCTTTTAAGTTGGAGAGGATGGAGAGGGAGGGGCTAACTAGGAGAGAGTATGAGAGGGAGGGGGAGATTGAGGATGAGATGGAGGGATGGAGTAGAGAGGTACATGAGAGAGAATGGGCTTTGTTAGTCTCTTTTAAGGTGGAGAGAGTATGAGAGGTGGAGGGGAGAAAGCGAGGAGGAGACTGAGGATGAGATGGAGAGATGGAGTAGAGAGGTATATGAGAGAGGGGTGTAAGTTGCAGGGAGGGAAGCGAAATGGCAGAGGACAGGGTGACATGGAGGTGATTTATTTGTGACCACCCCTTTTGGAATTAAGGCATCTGGCTGTAGATATATAAATGGAATACAGAACTGGACAGTTACCATTTACTGTATAAAACTACAAAACATTATATTCTGCATGGTAGTTTGACTGTTGAGGCTGGAGTTGTTTGTGGCAGACCAAAAAAGACTTGAGATGAGGTCCATACACTGTGACCTCAGGGATAAGGGACTGTGGAAAGGCTGCTAGAGATCAAGCAGCACAGACAGCTGCCAATAGGTGGCCAAGGCCGATGTATGCCAGCATGTTAGAGCCTTTATAAACAAAACAAAATGAAATGAATGATAAGATGCAAAAAATGTATGCAATTATAAATGTTCTGGCCGTGGAAACAGGATGGAGAACAAGACACTGACCTTTGACGCAAGGAAGAAGGAACCAAAGGCCAGCAGCCTGCAAGATTGTTCCCTCCAAGAAAAAATACATAGATGAAAATAACAGAGCCATATTCAGGATTCATTCATCCTGAGATACCTGGACATATTATGTTTAAAAGACTGAGGAGGTCATAGGCAGTAGGAAATACAGACAGAGGAAGACAACTCCAGAGTTAACCTGTTGCATACATGAAGGGCTCGGTGTAACAGTTCACAAACCTCCTATCTACCTACACTGGAGGTCACAGGCAGTAGGAAATACAGACAGAGGAAGACAGTTGCAGAGTTGACCTGTTGCATAAATGAAGGACTGGGAGTAACAGTTAACTCACCTCCTGTGTACCTACCTACCTACCTACCTACTGTACTTACCTACCTTCCTACCTACCTACCTAAACTGGAGGTCACAGGCAGTAGGCAATATAGACAGAGGAAGACAGTTCCAGAGTTCACCTGTTACATAATTGAAGGACTGAGAGTAACAGTTAATTCTTGCATTAGAGAGCTGGACAGAGAAAGGATGAAAGTTTGCTGCCAGATGGGTGCTACGTGCCCTCTCATAGGTGACTACTGTATATGTGAATGATGTGGAGGGGAGGAGGGGGAGGGGGAGACTAAGGATGAGGTGGAGGGGTGGAGTGGAGAAGTATAGGAGGGTAAGGAGTTAACCTTGGAGAAAGGGCAGCCAGATGGTAGTGGACAGGGTGAGATGGAGGTGATTTGTTTATGACCATCCATTAGGAAATTAAAACATTTGGCAATGGGTAGACAGACAGACAGACAGATAGACAGATAGACAAATAGATAGACAGAAAGATAGATAGATAGACAGACAGATGGACAGACAGAAAGACAGATATAGACAGACGCAGATACTGTATGGTGGATGGGAAGACCAACTTTAAATGGAAAAGTTGAAAGACAGTAAATTAATGGATTTTTTTACTGTGCAATATAACTGTTTATGAAAAGAGAAAGAAGGATGGCAGAAGAAATGAAAGAGAATGAAGAAGTAAGGACAGAAGAGAGAAGGAAAAATACAGCAAGGAAACAGGAAAGAAAGAAAGAAAGAAAAAAGAACAGAAGGAAATGTGAAGATGCATGGAAGGGTGACTGGAAAGAGGATGGAAGGATGGGAGAAAAATGAAAAAAATGAAGAAAGAAGGAAAGATGAGAGAAGAAAGGAAAAATACAGCAAGGAAACAGTGAAGGGGGAAGAAAAAAGGAAGTAAGAAAAGAGAGGGAAGAAGAAAGGAAGAACTTAACATCCCTTCTATAGAATTTCTTTTTACTTTAACTTGGCCTACAACTGCCATCTCTCCACCTTGAATGCTGAGTTATGGCAATAGATTAGCACTAAAACATAATACTGGTCACAAAGAGCTATAAGAAGGTTAGAAAGTTAAGGTGAAAGAACTAGAGTACTATATTCCCCTGTTAATCCCCTGTTACAGCTCAATATTCAAGGTAGAATGATGGAAATTTTACACCTAATTATGGAGAGCCATGTGGAGAGGATAGAGAGTGCGGGACTAGCTGGTGGAGTATAAATAAGTGAGGTAGAGGGGGAAGAGGGAGGGGGAGACTGAGGATGAGATGGAGGGATGGTGTAGAGAGATGTATGAGAAAGGGGGGTGTAAGCTGGAAGGAGGGCAGTGAAATGGTAGGAGACAGGGTGACATGGAGGCAATTTGTTTCTGGCCACCCCTTACAGGATTAAGGCATCTGGCTAGAGATAGATAGACAGATTAAAGAGAGAGAAGGATAGTTAATTATTATCCACTATTACCCAGAAAAGATGCAGTACAGAACCTAACCCAACCTAAAATAACATTCCAGCAAACCCAACCCAACCCATCTAGTTGTAGTTTACAAAGCCACTCTCACAAGATTTGGATAATTCTTTTGCTTCTTGTAAGCAGCATTCATCAACATAACTTTTCTTGCATGTTGAGAGAATGGAGGATGACAACAGGGTGTGGAAGGTGACAAGTGTGAATGTCAGGGGTTGGCGAAAGACAGACTGAAAATGACCTGGCACGAGATCATAGAGTGCAACCTCAAGGATACGAGACTGAATAGGGAGGCTGCCAGAGATCAAGCAGCATGGATAGCCATCATTAGGTGACCAAAGCCAATGCATGCAAGCAGTTGAAGCCTTTTTAAATGATATAATGAACAATTTAATGGATTTCATTTGCAAACTGGTGTGAGATTATTAATAAACTGGCAGTTCTGAAGGGGTAATAGAAAAGAATGTCAAAATCTGTCACAACTGAACTAGTCACACACAACACTATCAGCAAAACAAAATTGGAAAGTAATACTGAGTGAGAGTGGCCTTGTACAACTGTACCAGCCATCCTGACTTGGTAAATTAATGTTTTTCCAAGTGGCTGCTGCTGCTGTTGTTGTTGTTGTTGTTAGGGAAGCATCTGAGGAACATTTGCTTAACCAGGCAGTGGAGTCATCTGGTAATATCAATGCCACTACATGAAGGCAACCCTCTCTAAAACCAGTTCTGCAAATAATTTACCCTTTTTAGCACTAACTCAGCATGGATGCAGTAGGTCAACTCTGGAACTGTACTCTGTCTGTATTTCCTTTGCCTATCACCTCCAGTCATTTAAATACAATGTGTCCGGTTATCTCAAAATAAAGAGAGCTTGAATCTTTTTTCTTGGAAGAACTGGAGTGTATTGGTGTTGTGATGAGAAGAGGTAGAGTGAGACGGTCTAGGCATGTGGAGGGGATGGAGGATGACAACTGGGTACAGAAGGTGAAAGATGTGAATGCTGGAGGGAGGGTTATGAGAAGCTGACCAAAAAAGGACATGGCAGGAAGTCATAAAGCATGACCTCAGGGATAAGG
>NC_137019.1:38612444-38619944 GCF_032717465.1 Coenobita brevimanus
TGGGATTTAAGCCTTATCAGCGGTATCATAAAGCTGCCTTACACTTGCTTTGATTTATCCCGTCCATTACACATCAACATTTTCCTGTATGCATCTCTCTCGTCAGTTCCGGTCCAGCAGTTGCGATGGTACTACCGCTGCCCCAGTCACCGAGACAGTGAAACCTGGGTTGACATCTCCGTAGACTTTATGCTCGCTGCTGATCCGACCACTTTCACAGAGACTTGTGTGACTTGTGCTGAGTCTCACCACGCTGCTCTTCTGCTGCTGTGTCAGCTGGCCTTCCTGTCTGCCACTTAGAGTCCCTGCCCTAGTACCAAGCCGAACCCTGAAGGGGTGTCGTTAGGGCACTGCCATTAGGGGGGACCTTAGAGGCCTGGTTATAGGAGGCAGGAAGGGCAGGCGCTGTTAGGGCTAGGATAGGCAAGTCCCTCACGGGGCAGTGACGGGGTCTCCTTCGACACCCTCTAGAGGGAGGGGGGTCAGGCCCCCGCCACTGTAGGGAACCGCCGCATTGCTTGCTGATTATTGTTTGTTTTAGTTTATTTATTCATTGTGTCTTATGCATATATATAGATACATATAGGCTACCTATGTTCATGTGTGCATTACTTATGTACGTGTGTACAGGTATGTGTGTGTATGTATGTATACATATGTATGTTAACGAAGGGGTAAGTAAATAAATAAATAAACAAATTACACACACACACACACACACACACACACACACATATATATATATATATATATATATATATATATATATTATTCACACCATGCAGGCGTGCCCTCCCTCACGGTCCTTGCCGCCCTCAGTCCTCACCCTCCGGCTGCCAAGCCTGCCAGTCCTCGTCCCTCCACCTCCACCACAACGCGTGCGGGGAAACCCACCACCACCGCTGCCTCCACCTCCTGCTCCAAGCCCCGCTCTCTCACCACTAAGCCAGGGCGCCTCGCTACTGCCGCAGCCACGGCACCTCGCTGCACCCCCAGCACAGCTCCTGCACCACCACACGGCCACCTGCCCTGGTACAGAGAGGCACCACACCTCCTGCTGTGACTCCATCTCTGCAGACCCCCTTCCACCCCAGCCAGTGATGACATTGACCCTGCCACCACTCAGCTGCCTGCCACCACCGCCACCCCTGCCTCCCGCCCCTCCAAGTCTGCTGGCACGACCCTGCCACCACTCAGCTCCCTGCCACCACCACCACCGCCACACCTGCCTCCCGCCCCTCCAAGTCTGCTGGCACGACCCTGCCACCACTCAGCTGCCTGACACCACCACCACCGCCACCCCTGCCACCACTCAGCTCCCTGCCAACACCACCACCGCCACCCCTGCCACCACTCAGCTCCCTGCCAACACCACCACCGCCACCCCTGCCACCACTCAGCTCCCTGCCAACACCACCACCGCCACCCCTGCCACCACTCAGCTCCCTGCCAACACCACCACCGCCACCCCTGCCTCCCGCCCCTCCAAGTCTGCTGGCATGACCCTGCCACCACTCAGCTCCCTGCCACCACCACCACCGCCACCCCTGCCTCCCGCCCCTCCAAGTCTGCTGGCATGACCCTGCCACCACTCAGCTCCCTGCCAACACCACCACCGCCACCCCTGCCACCACTCAGCTCCCTGCCACCACCACCACCGCCACCCCTGCCACCACTCAGCTCCCTGCCACCACCACCACCGCCACCCCTGCCTCCCGCCCCTCCAAGTCTGCTGGCACGACCCTGCCACCACTCAGCTCCCTGCCACCACCACCACCGCCACACCTGCCTCCCGCCCCTCCAAGTCTGCTGGCATGACCCTGCCACCACTCAGCTGCCTGCCAACACCACCGCCACCCCTGCCACCACTCAGCTCCCTGCCAACACCACCACCGCCACCTCTGCCACCACTCAGCTCCCTGCCACCACCACCACCGCCACACCTGCCTCCCGCCCCTCCAAGTCTGCTGGCATGACCCTACCACCACCACCACCGCCACCCCTGCCTCCCACCCCTCCAACAGTGGCTTCACCTGCCTTCAGCACAGAATCTGGAGACGAGCGACAGCGGTTCTGCTCAGCATTGCAGACTCAGGCCACACCTGCCTGTTAGTATGGTGCTGCAGCGCTGCCTGGAGAGGCTTCCTAACCCTCATGCAAGGCAGGACTGGCCACCCACCACTGCCAGTATCATTCATCACCTTAACATTGCCGACGCCTGTCAGGCAGGCCCTGACCCCCCTGACCCTGACTACACGCCCTGACCCCCCTGACCCTGACTACACGCCCTCACCCCCATGGCTGCCCCTGCCATCCAGTGTTGCCCCCTCCCACGCCTGCCCTGGAGCACCTCAGCTGCCCTCCTACCACAGGATGGCATAAGGAGAACTGCATCACTCTGGACCCCAGGCACAGCCCAATACTTCACCGACGGGTCAGTCACTGCTGAGGGGTCAGCAGGTGCTGCACTGCGTCAGTGAAGGCCGTGTCGAGTCCTGGCGGCTCCCCTCCAGAGCCTCTGCGTACGAGACGGAGCTTGTGGCTGTCCCAGGCGCCGTCAGGCACGCCAGCCAACACCACACACACACCGACCCTCGTCTCTGCACGGCCTACCAGCACCACACTTGCCAGCCAACACCACACACACACCGACCCTCGTCTCTGCACGGCCTACCAGCACCACACTTGCCAGCCAACACCACACACACACCGACCCTCGTCTCTGCACGACCTACCAGCACCACACTTGCCAGCCAACACCACACACACACCGATCCTCGTCTCTGCACGGCCTACCAGCACCACACTTGCCAGCCAACACCACACACACACCGACCCTCGTCTCTGCACGACCTACCAGCACCACACTTGCCAGCCAACACCACACACACACCGACCCTCGTCTCTGCACGGCCTACCAGCACCACACTTCAGTAACAATGGGAGTCTGCTGACCTCAGTCACAGCTGTGGCTGACTCCATCTCACACAGTGGAGGAGAAATTTACCTCCACTGGCTGCCTGGCCACGTGGGCATCTCAGGCAACGAGCGAGCCAACGCCGCCGCTGGTTTAGCAACCAGCCTGCCTGCCATCACCTTCCCCCTCAAGACCAGCCTCTCACATCAAACACAGAGCCACAGCCAACACCTCCAGGCTCAGTCTATCACAGCACGAGTTGCAGAGGCTCACGCTGTGCAACATGGTATGCAACAGCTGCCACCTACCAGCCCCTCTCCGCCCCACCCTGCACACCCAACTCGCTCATGGTGCGCCTGCGTCGCCTACGGCTGGGCTGGCCTGCTTGTGTCAAACAGCAGGCAGGAATCCTGAACCTGCCCCACCGTCACCAACCTGAAGACTGGCCTCCCAACCACTGTCTGCTGGACTGCCCCGCCACAGCAGCCCGTCGCTCTGCCCTGCCAGGCAGACTCGTCACAAGAATGTCTTCCTTTGATACACCTGCCGAGGTGGTGGCCCTGTGCCCCACCCCAGCCCTGTGCCCCACCCCAGCCCTGTGCCCCACCCCAGCCCTGTCCCCCACCCCAGCCCTGTGCCCCACCCCAGCCCTGTGCCCCACCCCAGCCCTGTGCCCCACCCCAGCCCTGTGCCCCACCCCAGCCCTGTCCCACACCCCAACCCTGTGCCCCACCCCAGCCCTGTGCCCCACCCCAGCCCTGTGCCCCACCCCAGCCCTGTGCCCCACCCCAGCCCTGTGCCCCACCCCAGCCCCCCTCCATGCTGTGTCCATCCACCCTCTCCCTCCATAGCCATTCCCCCCAATAATTCTGTATATCCCCACCCTCCCCCTCCATATCCACCCCAGTAATTCTGTATCCTCGTACCCTCCCCCTCCATATCGCCCCCAGTAATTCTGTATCCTCGTACCCTCCCCCTCCATATCGCCCCCAGTAATTCTGTATCCTCGTACCCTCCCCCTCCATATCCCCCCCAGTAATTCTGTATCCTCGTACCCTCCCCCTCCATATCCCCCCCAGTAATTCTGTATCCTTGTACCCTCCCCCTCCATATCCCCCCCAGTAATTCAACTGGCAGTCCACCCTGACGGCCTTCCTCCTGCCGTGGCCATACTAAGTAAATACAGAGGCAGGAATCTAACCTAACTACCTGACTCCTGTAGGCCATTTGTAGCGTTGTAATACCCACATGGTTTGTGTCAATAACATGTACAATAATACTGAGGTGTAATGTGCTAAATATAACCTAACTGACTCCTGTAGGCCATTTGTAGCGTTGTAATACCCACATGGTTTGTGTCAATAACATGTACAATAATACTGAGGTGTAATGTGCTAAATATAACCTAACTAACTGACTCCTGTTGGCCATTTGTAGCGTTGTAATACCCACATGGTTTGTGTCAATAACATGTACAATAATACTGAGGTGTAATGTGCTAAATATAACCTAACTAACTGACTCCTGTAGGCCATTTGTAGCGTTGTAATACCCACATGGTTTGTGTCAATAACATGTACAATAATACTGAGGTGTAATGTGCTAAATATAACCTAACTAACTGACTCCTGTAGGCCATTTGTAGCGTTGTAATACCCACATGGTTTGTGTCAATAACATGTACAATAATACTGAGGTGTAATGTGCTAAATATAACCTAACTAACTGACTCCTGTAGGCCATTTGTAGCGTTGTAATACCCACATGGTTTGTGTCAATAACATGTACAATAATACTGAGGTGTAATGTGCTAAATATAACCTAACTAACTGACTCCTGTAGGCCATTTGTAGCGTTGTAATACCCACATGGTTTGTGTCAATAACATGTACAATAATACTGAGGTGTAATGTGCTAAATATAACCTAACTAACTGACTCCTGTAGGCCATTTGTAGCGTCGTAATACCCACATGGTTTGTATCAATAACATGTACAATAATACTGAGGTGTAATGTGCTAAATATAACCTAACTAACTGACTCCTGTAGGCCATTTGTAGCGTTGTAATACCCACATGGTTTGTGTCAATAACATGTACAATAATACTGAGGTGTAATGTGCTAAATATAACCTAACTAACTGACTCCTGTAGGCCATTTGTAGCGTTGTAATACCCACATGGTTTGTGTCAATAACATGTACAATAATACTGAGGTGTAATGTGCTAAATATAACCTAACTAACTGACTCCTGTAGGCCATTTGTAGCGTTGTAATACCCACATGGTTTGTGTCAATAACATGTACAATAATACTGAGGTGTAATGTGCTAAATATAACCTAACTAACTGACTCCTGTAGGCCATTTGTAGCGTTGTAATACCCACATGGTTTGTATCAATAACATGTACAATAATACTGAGGTGTAATGTGCTAAATATAACCTAACTAACTGACTCCTGTAGGCCATTTGTAGCGTTGTAATACCCACATGGTTTGTGTCAATAACATGTACAATAATACTGAGGTGTAATGTGCTAAATAAATCGCTAAGGAACAGCAGTTACCAAATATCCAGCCTCTCAGAATACCACACTTAACCCTCTCAGTCCGGTGACAATTTTTTTTGTCTGTCTACCACTCTCTCTCTCTCTCTCTCTCTCCACACTATTCACAGTTTAAATTCTTCCTCCTTCCCTCCTCCTCTTCCATTTTCTCTTTCTTCTTCCTCTCTTTGAACTTACTCGTTTTTTTACCCCTCCTCCTCCTCCTCCTCTTCCTCCTCCTCCTCCACCTCCTCCTCCTCCTCCTCCTCCTCCTCGATCACTGTCTTCTCTTCCGCCTCTTATTTCTCTCTCTCTCTTCCCACTCCTCATCCTTAACTCTCACTCTTCCATCTTGCCTTCCTTCCCCTCCTCTTGTACCTCCTCTCTCTTCCATCATCTCTTTCTTCCCCTACACCCTACACTTCACTCACTTCTCCTCCTCCTCCTCCTCCTCCTCTTCCTCCTCCTCATCATCATCATCTAATCTCTCCTCGTCTTGTCTTCCTCCTCCTCTTCCATGTCCACTCTCACTGCCCTTATTCTCAAACTATCATTCCTCCTCCTGCTCCTCCTCCCTCCTTCCTCTCTCTCCCTCCATGCCAACACAGTCTCTCTCCAGCCATCTTGTACACAAGGCAAAGAAATGGTTGGCCAGGGAAGGGCAATCGTGGCAGGAAGTCAAATAAACCAAACCTGCTGAGGCCATAGTGCGCTGGCTGGGCTACATGTGTACTAAGGAGAGAGAATGTCAACTTTGGAAAGGAGTGGATGAAGTTATGGCCTACGGTACTGACAGGCTGGGATTGCTGGCTTGCAACTGAATGCACTGTTTTGGTGGCACATGGAAGCAATGCTGACAATAATAATGCTGAGAAGTGATAATAATAATAATAAAAATAATGATAACAGCAGAGAAGACGAAGAAGACGTATTTTTAAACCCCAGACGGAAGGTCAAAAAATCAAAATTAAAAGAACAACAACAACAACAGCAACAACAACAATAATAATAATAATAATAATAATAATAATAATAATAATAATAATAATAATAATAATAGCACGAAAGACGATTAAGAAATATTTTTGTGTCAGACGGAGGGAATGCCAAAAAATCATAATCAAAACAACAACGACAACAATACAATAATAATAATAATAATAATAACAATAATAATAATAATAATAATAATAATAATAATAATAGCAGAAAAGACGATTAAGAAATATTTTTCTGTCAGACGGAGGGAATGCCAAAAAATCAAAATCAAAACAACAATAATAATAATAATAATAATAATAATAATAATAAAATAATAATAATAATAATAATAATAATAATAATAATAATAATAATAATAAGGAGGCAGATGCAATACATAGTTGCAGTGCAGTAAGTACCAAGTTGCAGCATTTGTCAGATACCAAATTTGTGCCGGTATAAAAAACAATATTACTAAATGTACACACCACACGATAAATGTACGCACAATACTAATAAATGTACACACGATAAATGTGCACACAATATTACTAAATGTACACACCACACGATAAATGTGCACACAATACTAATAAATGTACACACGATAAATGTGCACACAATATTACTAAATGTACACACAACACGATAAATGTGCACACAATACTAATAAATGTACACACGATAAATGTGCACACAATATTACTAAATGTACACACAACACGATAAATGTGCACACAATATTACTAAATGTACACACGATAAATGTGCACACAGTACTAATAAATGTACACACGATAAATGTGCACACAGTACTAATAAATGTACACACGATAAATGTGCACACAATATTACTAAATGTACACACAACACGATAAATGTACACACAATACTAATAAATGTACACACAATAAATGTGCACAGAATATTACTAAATGTACACACGATAAATGTGCACACAATATTACTAAATGTACAACACGATAAATGTGCACACAGTACTAATAAATGTACACACGATAAATGTGCACACAATATTACTAAATGTACACACA
>NC_137019.1:38627444-38662444 GCF_032717465.1 Coenobita brevimanus
ATAACAATACTGTCAATAACGTCAATATTTACACATAACATAAACCACAAAATAACAATACTGTCAATAACGTCAATATTTACACACAACATAAACCACAAAATAACAATACTGTCAATAACGTCAGATATTTACACACAACATAAACCACAAAATAACAATACTGTCAATAACGTCAGATATTTACACATAACATAAACCACAAAATAACAATACTGTCAATAACGTCAGATATTTACACACAACATAAACCACAAAATAACAATACTGTCAATAACGTCAGATATTTACACATAACATAAACCACAAAATAACAATACTGTCAATAACGTCAGATATTTACACATAACATAAACCACAAAATAACAATACTGTCAATAACGTCAGATATTTACACATAACATAAACCACAAAATAACAATACTGTCAATAACGTCAGATATTTACACATAACATAAACCACAAAATAACAATACTGTCAATAACGTCAGATATTTACACATAACATAAACCACAAAATAACAATACTGTCAATAACGTCAGATATTTACACATAACATAAACCACAAAATAACAATACTGTCAATAACGTCAGATATTTACACATAACATAAACCACAAAATAACAATACTGTCAATAACGTCAGATATTTACACATAACATAAACCACAAAATAACAATACTGTCAATAACGTCAATATTTACACATAACATAAACCACAAAATAACAATACTGTCAATAACGTCAGATATTTACACATAACATAAACCACAAAATAACAATACTGTCAATAACGTCAATATTTACACATAACATAAACCACAAAATAACAATACTGTCAATAACGTCAATATTTACACATAACATAAACCACAAAATAACAATACTGTCAATAACGTCAATATTTACACATAACATAAACCACAAAATAACAATACTGTCAATAACGTCAGATATTTACACATAACATAAACCACAAAATAACAATACTGTCAATAACGTCAGATATTTACACATAACATAAACCACAAAATAACAATACTGTCAATAACGTCAGATATTTACACACAACATAAACCACAAAATAACAATACTGTCAATAACGTCAATATTTACACATAACATAAACCACAAAATAACAATACTGTCAATAACGTCAATATTTACACATAACATAAACCACAAAATAACAATACTGTCAATAACGTCAGATATTTACACACAACATAAACCACAAAATAACAATACTGTCAATAACGTCAGATATTTACACACAACATAAACCACAAAATAACAATACTGTCAATAACGTCAATATTTACACACAACATAAACCACAAAATAACAATACTGTCAATAACGTCAATATTTACACACAACATAAACCACAAAATAACAATACTGTCAATAACGTCAATATTTACACATAACATAAACCACAAAATAACAATACTGTCAATAACGTCAATATTTACACATAACATAAACCACAAAATAACAATACTGTCAATAACGTCAATATTTACACATAACATAAACCACAAAATAACAATACTGTCAATAACGTCAGATATTTACACACAACATAAACCACAAAATAACAATACTGTCAATAACGTCAGATATTTACACACAACATAAACCACAAAATAACAATACTGTCAATAACGTCAATATTTACACATAACATAAACCACAAAATAACAATACTGTCAATAACGTCAATATTTACACACAACATAAACCAAAAAATAACAATACTGTCAATAACGTCAATATTTACACATAACATAAACCACAAAATAACAATACTGTCAATAACGTCAATATTTACACATAACATAAACAACAAAATAACAATACTGTCAATAACGTCAATATTTACACATAACATAAACCACAAAATAACAATACTGTCAATAACGTCAATATTTACACATAACATAAACCACAAAATAACAATACTGTCAATAACGTCAATATTTACACATAACATAAACCACAAAATAACAATACTGTCAATAACGTCAATATTTACACATAACATAAACCACAAAATAACAATACTGTCAATAACGTCAATATTTACACACAACATAAACCACAAAATAACAATACTGTCAATAACGTCAATATTTACACATAACATAAACCACAAAATAACAATACTGTCAATAACGTCAGATATTTACACACAACATAAACCACAAAATAACAATACTGTCAATAACGTCAATATTTACACATAACATAAACCACAAAATAACAATACTGTCAATAACGTCAATATTTACACATAACATAAACCACAAAATAACAATACTGTCAATAACGTCAATATTTACACATAACATAAACAACAAAATAACAATACTGTCAATAACGTCAATATTTACACATAACATAAACAACAAAATAACAATACTGTCAATAACGTCAATATTTACACACAACATAAACCACAAAATAACAATACTGTCAATAACGTCAATATTTACACATAACATAAACCACAAAATAACAATACTGTCAATAACGTCAGATATTTACACAACATAAACCACAAAATAACAATACTGTCAATAACGTCAGATATTTACACACAACATAAACCACAAAATAACAATACTGTCAATAACGTCAATATTTACACATAACATAAACCACAAAATAACAATACTGTCAATAACGTCAATATTTACACACAACATAAACCACAAAATAACAATACTGTCAATAACGTCAATATTTACACATAACATAAACCACAAAATAACAATACTGTCAATAACGTCAGATATTTACACATAACATAAACCACAAAATAACAATACTGTCAATAACGTCAATATTTACACATAACATAAACCACAAAATAACAATACTGTCAATAACGTCAATATTTACACATAACATAAACCACAAAATAACAATACTGTCAATAACGTCAATATTTACACATAACATAAACCACAAAATAACAATACTGTCAATAACGTCAGATATTTACACATAACATAAACAACAAAATAACAATACTGTCAATAACGTCAATATTTACACATAACATAAACAACAAAATAACAATACTGTCAATAACGTCAATATTTACACAGAACATAAACCACAAAATAACAATACTGTCAATAACGTCAATATTTACACACAACATAAACCACAAAATAACAATACTGTCAATAACGTCAGATATTTACACATAACATAAACCACAAAATAACAATACTGTCAATAACGTCAATATTTACACATAACATAAACCACAAAATAACAATACTGTCAATAACATCAATATTTACACATAACATAAACAACAAAATAACAATACTGTCAATAACGTCAATATTTACACACAACATAAACCACAAAATAACAATACTGTCAATAACGTCAGATATTTACACATAACATAAACCACAAAATAACAATACTGTCAATAACGTCAATATTTACACATAACATAAACAACAAAATAACAATACTGTCAATAACGTCAATATTTACACACAACATAAACCACAAAATAACAATACTGTCAATAACGTCAATATTTACACACAACATAAACCACAAAATAACAATACTGTCAATAACGTCAGATATTTACACATAACATAAACCACAAAATAACAATACTGTCAATAACGTCAATATTTACACATAACATAAACCACAAAATAACAATACTGTCAATAACGTCAATATTTACACACAACATAAACCACAAAATAACAATACTGTCAATAACGTCAATATTTACACACAACATAAACCACAAAATAACAATACTGTCAATAACGTCAATATTTACACATAACATAAACCACAAAATAACAATACTGTCAATAACGTCAATATTTACACACAACATAAACCACAAAATAACAATACTGTCAATAACGTCAATATTTACACATAACATAAACCACAAAATAACAATACTGTCAATAACGTCAATATTTACACATAACATAAACCACAAAATAACAATACTGTCAATAACGTCAATATTTACACATAACATAAACCACAAAATAACAATACTGTCAATAACGTCAGATATTTACACACAACATAAACCACAAAATAACAATACTGTCAATAACGTCAGATATTTACACACAACATAAACCACAAAATAACAATACTGTCAATAACGTCAATATTTACACATAACATAAACCACAAAATAACAATACTGTCAATAACGTCAATATTTATACACAACATAAACCAAAAAATAACAATACTGTCAATAACGTCAATATTTACACATAACATAAACCACAAAATAACAATACTGTCAATAACGTCAATATTTACACATAACATAAACAACAAAATAACAATACTGTCAATAACGTCAATATTTACACATAACATAAACCACAAAATAACAATACTGTCAATAACGTCAATATTTACACATAACATAAACCACAAAATAACAATACTGTCAATAACGTCAATATTTACACATAACATAAACCACAAAATAACAATACTGTCAATAACGTCAATATTTACACATAACATAAACCACAAAATAACAATACTGTCAATAACGTCAATATTTACACACAACATAAACCACAAAATAACAATACTGTCAATAACGTCAATATTTACACATAACATAAACCACAAAATAACAATACTGTCAATAACGTCAGATATTTACACACAACATAAACCACAAAATAACAATACTGTCAATAACGTCAATATTTACACATAACATAAACCACAAAATAACAATACTGTCAATAACGTCAATATTTACACACAACATAAACCACAAAATAACAATACTGTCAATAACGTCAATATTTACACATAACATAAACAACAAAATAACAATACTGTCAATAACGTCAATATTTACACATAACATAAACCACAAAATAACAATACTGTCAATAACGTCAATATTTACACATAACATAAACCACAAAATAACAATACTGTCAATAACGTCAATATTTACACATAACATAAACCACAAAATAACAATACTGTCAATAACGTCAATATTTACACATAACATAAACAACAAAATAACAATACTGTCAATAACGTCAATATTTACACATAACATAAACCACAAAATAACAATACTGTCAATAACGTCAGATATTTACACACAACATAAACCACAAAATAACAATACTGTCAATAACGTCAATATTTACACATAACATAAACCACAAAATAACAATACTGTCAATAACGTCAATATTTACACATAACATAAACCACAAAATAACAATACTGTCAATAACGTCAATATTTACACATAACATAAACCACAAAATAACAATACTGTCAATAACGTCAATATTTACACATAACATAAACAACAAAATAACAATACTGTCAATAACGTCAATATTTACACATAACATAAACCACAAAATAACAATACTGTCAATAACGTCAATATTTACACATAACATAAACCACAAAATAACAATACTGTCAATAACGTCAATATTTACACATAACATAAACCACAAAATAACAATACTGTCAATAACGTCAATATTTACACATAACATAAACCACAAAATAACAATACTGTCAATAACGTCAATATTTACACATAACATAAACCACAAAATAACAATACTGTCAATAACGTCAATATTTACACACAACATAAACCACAAAATAACAATACTGTCAATAACGTCAATATTTACACATAACATAAACCACAAAATAACAATACTGTCAATAACGTCAATATTTACACATAACATAAACCACAAAATAACAATACTGTCAATAACGTCAATATTTACACATAACATAAACCACAAAATAACAATACTGTCAATAACGTCAATATTTACACATAACATAAACAACAAAATAACAATACTGTCAATAACGTCAATATTTACACATAACATAAACAACAAAATAACAATACTGTCAATAACGTCAATATTTACACATAACATAAACCACAAAATAACAATACTGTCAATAACGTCAATATTTACACATAACATAAACCACAAAATAACAATACTGTCAATAACGTCAATATTTACACATAACATAAACCACAAAATAACAATACTGTCAATAACGTCAATATTTACACACAACATAAACCACAAAATAACAATACTGTCAATAACGTCAATATTTACACACAACATAAACCACAAAATAACAATACTGTCAATAACGTCAATATTTACACACAACATAAACCACAAAATAACAACACTGTCAATAACGTCAATATTTATACATAACATAAACCACAAAATAACAATACTGTCAATAACGTCAGATATTTACACACAACATAAACCACAAAATAACAATACTGTCAATAACGTCAATATTTACACACAACATAAACCACAAAATAACAATACTGTCAATAACGTCAATATTTACACACAACATAAACCACAAAATAACAATACTGTCAATAACGTCAATATTTACACAACATAAACCACAAAATAACAATACTGTCAATAACGTCAGATATTTACACATAACATAAACCACAAAATAACAATACTGTCAATAACGTCAATATTTACACACAACATAAACCACAAAATAACAATACTGTCAATAACGTCAATATTTACACATAACATAAACCACAAAATAACAATACTGTCAATAACGTCAGATATTTACACATAACATAAACCACAAAATAACAATACTGTCAATAACGTCAATATTTACACATAACATAAACCACAAAATAACAATACTGTCAATAACGTCAGATATTTACACATAACATAAACAACAAAATAACAATACTGTCAATAACGTCAGATATTTACACACAACATAAACAACAAAATAACAATACTGTCAATAACGTCAGATATTTACACATAACATAAACCACAAAATAACAATACTGTCAATAACGTCAGATATTTACACACAACATAAACCACAAAATAACAATACTGTCAATAACGTCAGATATTTACACACAACATAAACCACAAAATAACAATACTGTCAATAACGTCAATATTTACACACAACATAAACCACAAAATAACAATACTGTCAATAACGTCAATATTTACACACAACATAAACCACAAAATAACAATACTGTCAATAACGTCAGATATTTACACACAACATAAACCACAAAATAACAATACTGTCAATAACGTCAATATTTACACATAACATAAACCACAAAATAACAATACTGTCAATAACGTCAATATTTACACACAACATAAACAACAAAATAACAATACTGTCAATAACGTCAATATTTACACAACATAAACCACAAAATAACAATACTGTCAATAACGTCAATATTTACACATAACATAAACAACAAAATAACAATACTGTCAATAACGTCAATATTTACACATAACATAAACAACAAAATAACAATACTGTCAATAACGTCAATATTTACACATAACATAAACCACAAAATAACAATACTGTCAATAACGTCAATATTTACACACAACATAAACCACAAAATAACAATACTGTCAATAACGTCAATATTTACACATAACATAAACCACATAATAACAATACTGTCAATAACGTCAATATTTACACATAACATAAACCACAAAATAACAATACTGTCAATAACGTCAATATTTACACATAACATAAACCACAAAATAACAATACTGTCAATAACGTCAATATTTACACATAACATAAACCACAAAATAACAATACTGTCAATAACGTCAATATTTACACAAAAATATAAACAAACAAACATAATCAACTCGAAATTCCACCGTTATCTCGGACACTTCTTGGAGGCTTCGTAATATCCCTTCCTCGGCGATTTATTTTTCCTGCTACACCTTAATATCCTCTAATATGGTGTTAATACATACTACGACTGTATTAAAAATATAAATAACGTCACAGAGGACAGGAACTTGTATTATGCAGAATAAATGGCTCAGGAAAAGATGCTAAGAATCCTTCCATTTCAACGAGATAACGGCTTAATTTTCAACCCCGACTTGGGAGGCTTCGTAACACCTCTTCCTCAGCGATTTATTGTGCACATTACACCTTAATATTCTATTGTAGGTTACTGAGGCAACTGGGCCGAGATTTAAATTTAAGCCGTAATCTCTCATATAGGAGATTTCGTAACATTTCCTTCTCGGCGAACTATTTTGCACACTCCACCTTAATATCCTCTTGTGTGCGATTGATGCAAACTATGGCGGTAGTAGCAAAGTATAAATATCAAACATGCCAACAGAATGGCCTAATTTGAAAATGAATCGCAACGGAAAAACTGTTGCGAAGCCCACCATTCCAGCGATATTACGGATTAATTTTCAGCTAATTCTGATCGTTCCGTAACACTTCTTCTTAAGCGATTTATTTCGCACCAAACACCTTAATATTCTCTTCTATGTTACTCTGACTTGAAATTGTGCCGACATCAAAGCTCAAGCCGAAACTGACTTGGAGATTCCGTAGTGTGTCTTCCTCGGCGATTACTTGACGCATATACCATAAAATCCTCCAGTATGTTATAAATGGAATCTACGTCGATTATAAAAGTGTGAGATAATATGAAAATCAATATTAAAATGTAATATGCAAAATAAATAACCGAGGAAGTTGTACTACGAAATCTCCCATATGAAGGCGGATATTTTCAAAACTTGGCGCCATGCCCAAAGCGACAGCCTCTTCCTTTTGTGTTAATGCAATTTATGGCTCGTCTGTGTGCCGCCATCGCTTATGTCTGGGATTTAAGCCTTATCAGCGGTATCATAAAGCTGCCTTACACTTGCTTCGATTTATCCCGTCCATTACACATCAACATTCTCCTGTATGCATCTCTCTCGTCAGTTCCGGTCCAGCAGTTGCGATGGTCGAACCGCTGCCCCAGTCACCGAGACAGTGAAACCTGGGTTGACATCTCCGTAGACTTTATTCTCGCTGCTGATCCGACCACTTTCACGGCGACTTGTGTGACTTGTGCTGAGTCTCACCACGCTGCTCTTCTGCTGCTGTGTCAGCTGGCCTTCCTGGCTGCCACTTAGAGTCCCTGCCCTAGTACCAAGCCGAACCCTGAGGGGGTGTCGTTAGGGCACTGCCATTAGGGGGGTCCTTTGAGGCCTGGTTATAGGAGGCGGGAAGGGCAGGCGCTGTTAGGGCTAGGATAGGCAAGTCCCTCACGGGGCAGTGACGGGGTCTCCTTCGACGCCCTCTAGAGGGAGGGGGGTCAGGCCCCCGCCAGTGTAGGGAACCGCCGCATTGCTTGCTGACTATTGTTTGTTTTAGTTTATTTATTCATTGTGTCTTATGCATATATATAGATACATATAGGCTACCTATGTTCATGTGTGCATTACTTATGTACATGTGTACAGGTATCTGTGTGTATGTATGTATACATATGTATGTTAACGAAGGGGTAAGTAAATAAATAAATAAATTACACACACACACACACACACACACACACATATATATATATATATATATATATTAATCACACCATGCAGGCGTGCCCTCCCTCACGGTCCTTGCCGCCCTCAGTCCTCACCCTCCGGCTGCCAAGCCTGCCAGTCCTCGTCCCTCCACCTCCACCACAACGCGTGCGGGGAAACCCACCACCACCGCTGCCTCCACCTCCTCCTCCAAGCCCCGCTCTCTCACCACTAAGCCAGGGCGCCCCGCTACTGCCGCAGCCACGGCACCTCGCTGCACCCCCAGCACAGCTCCTGCACCACCACACGGCCACCTGCCCTGGTACAGAGAGGCACCACACCTCCTGCTGTGACTCCATCTCTGCAGACCCCCTTCCACCCCAGCCTGTGATGACATTGACCCTGCCACCACTCAGCTCCCTGCCACCACCACCACCGCCACCCCTGCCACCACTCACTCCATCCCTGCAGACCCCCTTCCACCCCAGCCTGTGATGACATTGACCCTGCCACCACTCAGCTCCCTGCCACATCTCTGCAGACCCCCTTCCACCCCAGCCTGTGATGACATTGACCCTGCCACCACTCACTCCATCTCTGCAGACCCCCTTCCACCCCAGCCAGCGATGACATTGACCCTGCCACCACTCAGCTCCCTGCCAACACCACCACCGCCACCCCTGCCACCACTCAGCTCCCTGCCACCACCACCACCACCACCCCTGCCTCCCGCCCCTCCAAGTCTGCTGACATGACCCTGCCACCACTCAGCTCCCTGCCACCACCACCACCACCACCCCTGCCACCACTCACTCCATCCCTGCAGACCCCCTTCCACCCCAGCCAGTGATGACATTGACCCTGCCACCACTCACTCCATCTCTGCAGACCCCCTTCCACCCCAGCCTGTGATGACATTGACCCTGCCACCACTCAGCTCCCTGCCAACACCACCACCGCCACCCCTGCCACCACTCAGCTCCCTGCCACCACCACCACAGCCACCCCTGCCTCCCGCCCCTCCAAGTCTGCTGGCAGACCCTGCCACCACTCATCTCCCTGCCACCACCACCACCGCCACCCCTGCCTCCCGCCCCTCCATGTCTGCTGGCATGACCCTGCCACCACTCAGCTCCCTGCCACCACCACCATCGCCATCCCTGCCTCCCGCCCCTCCAAGTCTGCTGGCATGACCCTGCCACCACTCAGCTCCCTGCCACCACCACCATCGCCATCCCTGCCTCCCGCCCCTCCAAGTCTGCTGGCATGACCCTGCCACCACTCAGCTCCCTGCCAACACCACCACCGCCACCCCTGCCACCACTCAGCTCCCTGCCACCACCACCACCGCCACCCCTGCCTCCCGCCCCTCCAGGAGTGGCTTTACCTGCCTTCAGCACAGAATCTGGAGTCGAGCGACAGCGGTTTCTGCTCAGCATTGCAGACTCAGGCCACACCTGCCTGTTTGTATGGTGCTGCAGCGCTGCCTGGAGAGGCTTCCTAACCCTCATGCAAGGCAGGACTGGCCACCCACCACTGCCAGTATCATTCATCACCTTAACATTGCCGACGCCTGTCAGGCAGGCCCTGACCCCCCTGACCCTGACTACACGCCCTCACCCCCATGGCTGCCCCTGCCATCCAGTGTTGCCCCCTCCCACGCCTGCCCTGGAGCACCTCAGCTGCCCTCCTACCACAGGATGGCATAAGGAGAACTGCATCACTCTGGACCCCAGGCACAGCCCAATACTTCACCGACGGGTCAGTCACTGCTGAGGGGTCAGCAGGTGCTGCACTGCGTCAGTGAAGGCCGTGTCGAGTCCTGGCGGCTCCCCTCCAGAGCCTCTGCGTACGAGACGGAGCTTGTGGCTGTCCCAGGCGCCGTCAGGCACGCCAGCCAACACCACACACACACCGACCCTCGTCTCTGCACGGCCTACCAGCACCACACTTGCCAGCCAACACCACACACACACCGACCCTCGTCTCTGCACGGCCTACCAGCACCACACTTGCCAGCCAACACCACACACACACCGACCCTCGTCTCTGTACAGCCTACCAGCACTACACTTCACTGCCAACACCACACACACACCGACCCTCGTCTCTGCACGACCTACCAACACCACACTTGCCAGCCAACACCACACACACACCGACCCTCGTCTCTGCACGGCCTACCAGCACCACACTTCACTGCCAACACCACACACACACCGACCCTCGTCTCTGCACGGCCTACCAGCACCACACTTCAGTAACAATGTGAGTCTGCTGACCTCAGTCACAGCTGTGGCTGACTCCATCTCACACAGTGGAGGAGAAATTTACCTCCACTGGCTGCCTGGCCACGTGGGCATCTCAGGGAACGAGCGAGCCGCCGCCGCCGCTGGTTCAGCAACCAGCCTGCCTGCCATCACCTTCCCCCTCAAGACCAGCCTCTCACATCAAACACAGAGCCACAGCCAACACCTCCAGGCTCAGTCTATCACAGCACGAGTTGCAGAGGCTCACGCTGTGCAACGTGGTATGCAAGAGCTGCCACCTACCAGCCCCTCTCCGCCCCACCCTGCACACCCAACTCGCTCATGGTGCGCCTGCGTCGCCTACGGCTGGGCTGGCCTGCTTGTGTCAAACAGCAGGCAGGAATCCTGAACCTGCCCCACCGTCACCAACCTGAAGACTGGCCTCCCAACCACTGTCTGCTGGACTGCCCCGCCACAGCAGCCCGTCGCTCCGCCCTGCCAGGCAGACTCGTCACAAGAATGTCTGCCTTTGATACACCTGCCGAGGTGGTGGCCCTGTCCCCCACCCCAGCCCTGTGCCCCACCCCAGCCCTGTGCCCCACCCCAGCCCTGTGCCCCACCCCAGCCCTGTGCCCCACCCCAGCCCTGTGCCCCACCCCAGCCCTGTGCCCCACCCCAGCCCTGTGCCCCACCCCAGCCCTGTCCCCCACCCCAGCCCTGTGCCCCACCCCAGCCCTGTGCCCCACCCCAGCCCTGTCCCCCACCACAGCCCTCCTCCATGCTGTGTCCCCCACCCTCCCCCTCCATAGCCATTCCCCCCAGTAATTCTGTATATCCCCCCACCCTCCCCCTCCATATCCCCCCCAGTAATTCTGTATATCCCCACCCTCCCCCTCCATAGCCACCCCAGTAATTCTGTATATCCCCCCACCCTCCCCCTCCATAGCCATCCCAGTAATTCTGTATATCCCCACCCTCCCCCTCCATATCCCCCCCAGTAATTCTGTATATCCCCACCCTCCCCCTCCATAGCCATCCCAGTAATTCTGTATATCCCCACCCTCCCCCTCCATATCCCCCCCCAGTAATTCTGTATATCCCCACCCTCCCCCTCCATATCCCCCCCAGTAATTCTGTATATCCCCACCCTCCCCCTCCATAGCCATCCCAGTAATTCTGTATATCCCCACCCTGCCCCTCCATATCCCCCCCAGTAATTCTGTATATCCCCACCCTCCCCCTCCATAGTCACCCCAGTAATTCTGTATATCCCCACCCTCCCCCTCCATAACCATCCCAGTAATTCTGTATATCCCCACCCTCCCCCTCCATATCCCCCCCAGTAATTCTGTATATCCCCACCCTCCCCCTCCATAGCCACCCCAGTAATTCTGTATATCCCCACCCTCCCCCTCCATAGCCACCCCAGTAATTCTGTATGTCGCCACCCTCCCCCTCCATAGCCATTCCCCCCCAATAATTCGTATCCTCGTACCCTCCCCCTCCATATCCCCCCCAGTAATTCTGTATCCTCGTACCCTCCCCCTCCATATCCCCTGCAGTAATTCTGTATCCTCGTACCCTCCCCCTCCATATCCCCCCAGTAATTCTGTATCCTCGTACCCTCCCCCTCCATATCCCCCCCAGTAATTCTGTATATCCCCACCCTCCCCCTCCATATCCCCCCCAGTAATTCTGTATATCCCCACCCTCCCCCTCCATAGCCACCCCAGTAATTCTGTATATCCCCACCCTCCCCCTCCATAGCCACCCCAGTCATTCTGTATGTCGCCACCCTCCCCCTCCATAGCCATTCCCCCCCAATAATTCGTATCCTCGTACCCTCCCTCTCCATATCCCCCCCAGTAATTCTGTATCCTCGTACCCTCCCCCTCCATATCCACCCCAGTAATTCAGTATCCTCGTACCCACCCCCTCCCTCTCCACCCCATTAATTCTGTATCCTCGTACCCTCCCCCTCCATATCCACCCCAGTAATTCTGTATCCTCGTACCCTCCCCCTCCATATCCACCCCAATAATTCGTATCCTCGTACCCTCCCCCTCCATATCCCCCCCAGTAATTCAACTGGCAGTCCACCCTGACGGCCTTCCTCCTGCCGTGTCCATACTAAGTAAATACAGAGGCAGGAATCACACCTAACTAACTGACTCCTGTAGGCCATTTGTAGCGTTGTAATACCCACATGGTTTGTGTCAATAACATGTACAATAATACTGAGGTGTAATGTGCTAAATATAACCTAACTAACTGACTCCTGTAGGCCATTTGTAGCGTTGTAATACCCACATGGTTTGTGTCAATAACATGTTCAATAATACTGAGGTGTAATGTGCTAAATATAACCTAACTAACTGACTCCTGTAGGCCATTTGTAGCGTTGTAATACCCACATGGTTTGTGTCAATAACATGTACAATAATACTGAGGTGTAATGTGCTAAATATAACCTAACTAACTGACTCCTGTAGGCCATTTGTAGCGTTGTAATACCCACATGGTTTGTGTCAATAACATGTACAATAATACTGAGGTGTAATGTGCTAAATATAACCTAACTAACTGACTCCTGTAGGCCATTTGTAGCGTTGTAATACCCACATGGTTTGTGTCAATAACATGTACAATAATACTGAGGTGTAATGTGCTAAATAAATCGCTAAGGAACAGCAGTTACCAAATATCCAGCCTCTCAGAATACCATCCTTAACCCTCTCAGTCCGGTGATAATTTTTTTTTTGTCTGTCTACCACTCTCTCTCTCTCTCTCTCTCTCTCTCCACACTATTCACAGTTTAAATTCTTCCTCCTTCCCTCCTCCTCTTCCATTTTCTTCTTCCTCTCTTTGAACTTACTCGTTTTTTTCCTCCTCCTCCTCCTCCTCCTCGATCATTGTCTTCTCTTCCGCCTCTTATTTCTCTCTCTCTCTTCCCACTCCTCATCCTTAACTCTCACTCTTCCATCTTGCCTTCCTTCCCCTCCTCTTGTACCTCCTCTCTCTTCCATCATCTCTTTCTTCCCTTACACCCTACACTTCACTCACTTCTCCTCCTCCTCTTCCTCCTCCTCATCATCATCTAATCTCTCCTCGTCTTGTCTTCCTCCTCCTCTTCCATCTCCACTCTCACTCCCCTTATTCTCAAACTATCATTCCTCCTCCTCCTGCTCCTGCTCCTGCTCCTGCCTTCCACTGCCTCCATGCCAACACAGTCTCTCTCCAGCCATCTTGTACACAAGGCAAAGAAATGGTTGGCCAGGGAAGGGCAATCGTGGCAGGAAGTCCAATAAACCAAACCTGCTGAGGCCATAGTGCGCTGGCTGGGCTACATGTGTACTAAGGAGAGAGAATGTCAACTTTGGAAAGGAGTGGATGAAGTTATGGCCTACGGTACTGACAGGCTGGGATTGCTGGCTTGCAACTGAATGCACTGTTTTGGTGGCACATGGAAGCAATGCTGACAATAATAATGCTGAGAAGTGATAATAATAATAATAAAAATAATGATAATAGCAGAGAAGACGAGGAAGACGTATTTTTAAACCCCAGACGGAAGGTCAAAAAATCAAAATTAAAAGAACAACAACAACAGGAACAACAACGATAATAATAATAATAATAATAATAATAATAATAATAATAATAGCACAAAAGACGATTAAGAAATATTTTTGTGTCAGACGGAGGGAATGCCAAAAAATCATAATCAAAACAACAACGACAACAATACAATAATAATAATAACAATAATAATAATAATAATGAGGAGGCAGATGCAATACATAGTTGCAGTGCAGTAAGTACCAAGTTGCAGCATTTGTCAGATACCAAATTTGTGCCGGTATAAAAAAACAATATTACTAAATGTACACACCACACGATAAATGTACGCACAATACTAATAAATGTACACACGATAAATGTGCACACAATATTAATAAATGTACACACCACACGATAAATGTACACACAATACTAATAAATGTACACACGATAAATGTGCACACAATATTAATAAATGTACACACAACACGATAAATGTACACACAATATTACTAAATGTACACACGATAAATGTGCACACAATATTAATAAATGTACACACAACACGATAAATGTACACACAATACTAATAAATGTACACACGATAAATGTGCACACAGTACTATACGATAAATGTGCACACAATATTACTAAATGTACACACAACACGATAAATGTGCACACAATATTAATAAATGTACACACAACACGATAAATGTACACACAATACTATTGAATGTACACACGATAAATGTGCACACAGTACTATACGATAAATGTGCACACAATATTATTAAATGTACACACAACACGATAAATGTACACACAATATTAATAAATGTACACACGATAAATGTGCACACAATATTACTAGATGTACACACAACACGATAAATGTACACACAGTACTAATAAATGTACACACGATAAATGTGCACACAATATTACTAAATGTACACACAACACGATAAATGTACACACAATATTACTAAATGTACACACGATAAATGTGCACACAATACTAATAAATGTACACACAACACGATAAATGTGCACACAATATTACTAAATGTACACACAACACGATAAAGGTACACACAATATTACTAAATGTACACACGATAAATGTACACACAATATTACTAAATGTACACACAACACGATAAATGTGCACACAATATTACTAAATGTACACACAACACGATAAAGGTACACACAATATTACTAAATGTACACACGATAAATGTGCACACAATACTAATAAATGTACACACAACACGATAAATGTGCACACAATACTAATAAATGTACACACGATAAATGTGCACACAATACTAATAAATGTACACACGATAAATGTGCACACAATATTACTAAATGTACACACAACACGATAAATGTGCACACAATACTATACGATAAATGTGCACACAATACTATACGATAAATGTGCACACAATAATAAATGTACACACGATAAATGTGCACACAATACTAATAAATGTACACACGATAAATGTGCACACAATATTAATAACTGTACACACAACACGATAAATGTGCACACAATACTATACGATAAATGTGCACACAATATTACTAAATGTACACACGATAAATGTGCACACAATATTACTAAATGTACACACAACACGATAAATGTACACACAATACTAATAAATGTACACACGATAAATGTGCACACAATATTACTAAATGTACACACAACACGATAAATGTGCACACAATACTAATAAATGTACACACGATAAATGTGCACACGATACTAATAAATGTACACACGATAAATGTGCACACAATACTAATTAATGTACACACGATAAATGTACACACAATACTAATTAATGTACACACGATAAATGTGCACACAATACTAATAAATGTACACACGATAAATGTGCACACGATACTAATAAATGTACACACGATAAATGTGCACACGATACTAATAAATGTACACACGATAAATGTGCACACAATACTAATAAATGTACACACGATAAATGTACACACAATACTAATTAATGTACACACAGTAATGCATATTTTGTATATTATTTCTAGTATTACATTAACCCCTTCACAACGAGGACCAGTCTCCTTCACTTCTCCTCCTTCTCACCATCATCATCACATCATTACTATCATCATCATCATCACCATCATCACATCATCATTACTATCATCATCATCACCATCACCATCAGCTCCATCATCATCATCACCATCATCACCATCATCATCATTACCATCATCATCACCATCATTATCACATCATCATTACTATCGTCATCATCAACACCATCACCATCATCACCATCACCATCATCATCATCATCACCATCATCATCACATCATCATTATTATTGTCATCATCATCACCATCATCATCATCACCATCATCATCATTACCATCATCATCATCACCATCACTATCATCACCATCATCATCATCATCATCATCACCATCATCATCATCATCACCATCATCATCACCATCATCACATCATCATTACTGTCATCATCACCATCATCACATCATCATTACTGTCATCATCATCATCATCATCATCACCATCATCACATCATCATTAGTCATCATCATCATCATCATCACCATCACCATCATCATCACATCATCATTACTATCATCATCATCATTACCATCACTATCATCACCACCATCACTATCATCATCACCTTCACCATCATCACCATCATCATTAACACCACCATCATCACCATCATCATCATCATCATTTTTTCAATAATTCTAGAGACAATCATAAAAAAATCATCAAACCATAATATTATTCCAAACACTGTAATGGCGTAGTACAGTTCTCATTAACCCTTTCAGTTCAAAGATTTAAGACAATTTTCTTGGCGTAGCAAATTGAACACGGAGACGTCCTGGCTGAAAAAGGGTTAAGCTAAGAAAAAAGAATAAATGACAGAAGAAAAGGCGACAAGGAAAGAAAAACAAAAGAGGAAAAAGGAGAACAGGAAAAATAACAAGAAGAAAAACTAAACACGAAGAGGAAAAAGACGAAACAGGTGAATATATTGTGTGTTTGTTTAGCCGCGCGATTGTTGTGGCGGCGGCAGGCCGGTGTAGCGTTATGATCTGTCCCCCTGTCCGCCCCCTACGGCGCATGCGCGAGGGTTGCCAGAGGCCGCCACAAATATGCCATTTGTCCTCTGATCTCTGTAGGGGTAACATGATCGGAGCCTCTCGCCCTTTGTTTACAAACGGCAAATGGTCATTCCGGCTTCTCTTATCATTCGTCTCAAAGCTTTCTCGGGTAGTTTCCGCCCTTAAATTAAATTAGGTTAGGCTGAAAGCAGTAAAAATTCGAATTTCTAAGGTATGAATGAGTTAGGTTGGATAAACATAGATATAATTAATCATCTGGGGACGAGTTATCTAATCTGTTAGGCGTGAGGATTGCCTTAGCTTTGTATCTTTACAGGAATGAGTCAAGCTCGTACTGTCCCGTGTATTAAACCATTTTGATCATACATATCCTTGAAATTATAAATAGTTTTGGCACACATTTACCTCATTCGGTTGTGCATTCCACTGATCAATTGTCCTATTAGGGAAACTGAATTTCCTTACATCTTTATCACCTCTCTTTTTATGCTGTAATTTGCAATGTCCTCTTGCTGATGCTTCACACATATGATATATATTCATTTATGTCTATTTTCTGTTCCTCTGATATGCATTTATATAGCATAATCATGTCTCCTCCTCTCCTGCAGCGTTGGTAAATTCAATCTTGCCAGTCTTTCTCAGTAACTTAAATCCCTTAAGCTTGGTACCCATCTTGTAGTGGCCCGTTGTACTTTTTCAATCTTATCTGTGTTTTTTGAGATGAGGATTCCAGACTACTGTGATGCATACTCCAGAGTTGGTCTGATGAATATCTTCCTCAGCATATCTTCATTTATATATGTGAATGCTATTCTCATATTAGCAAGCAATGTATACATGTTTCGTACCTTCTCACTGATGTAATCATCAGGATATAGTCTGTTACTGATAATTACTCCTAGGTCCTTCTCCTTTTCTGATGTGTGTAGGGTTGATCTTCCTAACTTATAATACCAATCTGGTCTTTTCTCACTTTTACCAAATTTATTACATGACACTTATCCACATTAAATTCCATTTGCCATTTATTGCTCCATTCATGAAGCTTGTTCAATTCCTCTTGCAGCTCTTTAAAAGAATCTATGTTAGTAATTTTCCTTTGAAGCTTTTGCATCATCTGCAAACATATTTAGATAGCTTCCATTTCCAATATTACTGTCTATGTCATTTATATATACTAAAAACATAATATACTAAAAACATAACTGAGCTCTATGGAACTCCGATGGTCACTTTCCTCCATGATGAGTAATTTCCCCTTAATATTGTTCTCATTTCCCTTTTTCTGAGAAAATCCTGGATTCAACAGTGGACATTGCCTTGGATACCTCCTTGATGGTACAGCTTCCATAAAAGTCTTTGGTGCGGTATTCTGTCAAATGCTTTCTTAAAATCTAAATAGATACTGTCCACCCATCCTTCTCTTTTCTGTAATGTTTCTCTAACTTTGTCATAATTGCTTAGAAGATTAGTAACACAGGATTTTCCCTTCCTAAAACCGAACTGCCTCTCTTTTATCATACCATGTTCTAGATGTTTTACCGAAACTTCCCTTATCAGCTTTTCTAGTATCTTACAACACTGGTCAGTGATACTGGTCTGTAGCTGAGTAGTTCTCATTGTGTTAAATTTGACTAGTGTACAGGTATTTGTAGACCTCACAGGTGGTTAAGAGGGATGAGTAAAGGACTCATGAATGGAATGGAATGAAATGGAATGGAATAATAATAATAATAAAAAAAAAAAAAAAAAACGAGCACCAAGCCACTCAATGACTGTTTCCCCCTGGGGAGGGGGGGATAGAATACCTCCTCAGTATCCCTGCTTGTCGTAAAAACCGTCTAAAAGGGGCACTTTAATCTTCATCCTTCCTCTTTTCCCCCTCTGCTTCTTGTACTTCATCTGTCCCACCTCTCTGCCTTATATTTTCACTTTAATACCCACCCAACTCCTATTGTAGTGCCATATAGTCATTGAGTGGCTCGGTGCTCGCTTTCCTTTCTTTTCTTTTCTTTTTTTTTTTTTTAATAATCCATTCCATTCAATGACTAAGTTATATGGCACTAACTTGGGTGGGTATTGAAAATATATGGCAGAGAGGTGGAACAGATAAAGTACAAGAAGCAGAGGGGGAAAAGGGGAAGGATTTTTAGTGGGCTTTTACGACAAGCAGGAATACTGAGGAAGCATTCTATCCCCCCTCCCCGAAGGGAAAGGACTCGTGAGATAACCGTGACTGGGAGCTGGCTTAGTTTCCATTGATAGTACCCCTCTGGGGAGGGGGGACAGAATACTTCCTCAGTATCCCTGCTTGTGGCAAAAGGGGCACTTTAATCTCCATCCTTCCCCTCTTCCCACTCTGCTCCTGTACTTTATCTGTCTTACCTGTCTGCCTTACATTTTCACTTTAATACCCACCAAACCCTCTTCCATTATAGTGCCATGTAGTCATTGTGTTAGCTTGGTACTGGAGCTTATTATTCACCTCCTCTTGTACTTCATGTGTCTTATCTCTCAGCCTTATATTTTCACTTTAATAACCACCCAACCCCTTCCACCTCAGTGCCATATTTTCATTGGCTTGGTGCTAACTTTTGCTTTTTTTTTTTTTTTTTTTTTTAATTACTGTGTTCAATGCATTTCCACTGATAGTACAGTATATAAATATATCCTGTGCTAATGGACACGACAGGGTTTATGTTACTGCACATGTGTGCAGATTTAAATAAACGATTGGTATTAAAATATGCCAATCAGTGATGTGTAATAATGTACCCAATGTGCTGAATAACCTAACTTAGGATTTTTTTTTTTATTTCCATAACAACTAGTATCTGAAGTGATCTCAGTACCGTAACTGATAAGGGTTTTTACTTTATCATTATCCATTGAATCAGTAGCAGTGCTGTAACAGTGTGAACAGCAAACTTCACTAAGCATACCCTACTGGAGTGCATACTGTTTTCATAGTGTTTGGAGTTAAAAGTACTTTTCCATAAATGAAATTTTGAGGCTAATTTTTATTTCACATTGACTGAACTTGAACTATACTGGACTAGCCTAACACTCTTATGTGAGATTTCTCAAAACTAAAGGGAGATGTAAGATTTCTCAAACTAAAGGGATTGGATTGGATAATTGGGAAAAAAGGAAAAGGAAAAGCTACCACCAAGCCACTTATTGACTCTATGACACTTAAAAGGGGTTGGGTGGATATTAAAGTGAATATATAACGCAGAGAGGAAGCTATCTAAATATGTTTGCAGATGATGCAAAAATTCAAAAGAAAATTACTAACATAGATTCTTGCAAAGAGCTGCTTCATGAATGGAGCAATAAATGGCAAATGGAATTTAATGTGGATAAGTGTCATGTAATAAAATTTGGTAAAAGTGAGAAAAGACCAGATTGGTATTATAAGTTAGGAAGATCAACCCTACACACATCAGAAAAGGAGAAGGACCTAGGAGTAATTATCAGTAACAGACTATATCCTGATGATCACATCAGTGAGAAGGTACGAAACATGTATACATTGCTTGCTAATATGAGAATAGCATTCACATATATAAATGAAGATATGCTGAGGAAGATATTCATCAGACCAACTCTGGAGTATGCATCACAGTAGTCTGGAATCCTCATCTCAAAAAACACAGATAAGATTGAAAAAGTACAACGGGCCACTACAAGATGGGTACCAAGCTTAAGGGATTTAAGTTACTGAGAAAGACTGGCAAGATTGAATTTACCAACGCTGCAGGAGAGGAGGAGACATGATTATGCTATATAAATGCATATCAGAGGAACAGAAAATAGACATAAATGAATATATATCATATGTGTGAAGCATCAGCAAGAGGACATTGCAAATTACAGCATAAAAAGAGAGGTGATAAAGATGTAAGGAAATTCAGTTTCCCTAATAGGACAATTGATCAGTGGAATGCACAACCGAATGAGGTAAATGTGTGCCAAAACTATTTATAATTTCAAGGATATGTATGATCAAAATGGTTTAATACACGGGACAGTACGAGCTTGACTCATTCCTGTAAAGATACAAAGCTAAGGCAATCCTCACGCCTAACAGATTAGATAACTCGTCCCCAGATGATTAATTATATCTATGTTTATCCAACCTAACTCATTCATACCTTAGAAATTCGAATTTTTACTGCTTTCAGCCTAACCTAATTTAATTTAAGGGCGGAAACTACCCGAGAAAGCTTTGAGACGAATGATAAGAGAAGCCGGAATGACCATTTGCCGTTTGTAAACAAAGGGCGAGAGGCTCCGATCATGTTACCCCTACAGAGATCAGAGGACAAATGGCATATTTGTGGCGGCCTCTGGCAACCCTCGCGCATGCGCCGTAGGGGGCGGACAGGGGGACAGATCATAACGCTACACCGGCCGCGGAGGAGAGAGAGAGAGAGAGAGAGAGAGAGAGAGAGAGAGAGACCCATTGTTGTGGCGGCGGCAGGACGGCCGCGGAGGAGAGAGAGAGAGAGAGAGAGAGAGACCGATTGTTGTGGCGGCGGCAGGACGGCCGCGGAGAGAGAGAGAGAGAGAGAGAGAGAGAGACCGATTGTTGTGGCGGCGGCAGGACGGCCGCGGAGGAGAGAGAGAGAGAGAGAGAGAGAGAGAGAGAGAGAGAGAGAGAGACCGATTGTTGTGGCGGCGGCAGGACGGCCGCGGAGGAGAGAGAGAGAGAGAGACCGATTGTTGTGGCGGCGGCAGGACGGCCGCGGAGGAGAGAGAGAGAGAAAGAGAGAGAGAGACCGATTGTTGTGGCGGCGGCAGGCCGGCCGCGGAGGAGAGAGAGAGAGAGAGAGAGACCGATTGTTGTGGCGGCGGCAGGACGGCCGCGGAGGAGAGAGAGAGAGAGAGAGAGAGAGACCGATTGTTGTGGCGGCGGCAGGACGGCCGCGGAGGAGAGAGAGAGAGAGAGAGAGAGAGAGAGAGAGAGAGAGAGAGAGAGAGAGACCGATTGTTGTGGCGGCGGCAGGACGGCCGCGGAGGAGAGAGAGAGAGAGAGAGAGAGAGACCGATTGTTGTGGCGGCGGCAGGACGGCCGCGGAGGACAGAGAGAGAGAGAGAGAGAGAGAGTCCATAAAACTGGAATTTTGATGCTGACGGTATATTATTATTATTATTATTATTATTATTATTATTTAAATAGAGAAATACAGGTCAGGATATAATGATGTGATGATGATGATGATGATGGTGATGATGATGGTGATGATGGTGGTGATGGTGATGATGATGATGAAGATGATGATGGTAATGAAGGTGATGATATAGATTCATTCTCTCTCTCTCTCTCTCTCTCTCTCTCTCTCTCTCTCTCTCTCTCTCTCTCTCAGCTGTCATCAAAGGGATATATATTTTCCCTAAAGGTCGTTTTCCCTCACAAATACTGTAGTTTTTCCTGCACTAATTAATTCCCTAAACAATATTTTTTCCCGCTACATCTTTTCCTCGGCTTCACTTTTCCCTCAGCGACAAGCGTTTCCTCCTCCAGCCTTCTTTCCTGCCATGACTTTCCCCTAAGCCATCCTTTTCCCTGTCTGCTGCATTTTCCCTCGACTAATATTTCTCCCCGACTTGGTACTTTTTCCCTACACACACACACACACACACACACACACACACACGCAGAAATTCACCCATCAGCACTCCTGCACTACACTCATATATATACGGTGATTTAGGCGGCTTAAAAACTAAACAAAAACCTTCCAACAATACTGTCAATAACGTTAGATATTTACACACAACATAAAACAACAAAATCACCAACTCGAAATTCAACCGTTTTCTCGTACACTTCCTGGAGGCTTCGTAATATCCCTTCCTCGGCGATTTATCTTTCCTGCTGCACCTTAATGTCCTCTAATATGGTGTTAATACAAACTGCGACTCTATTAAAAAATACAAATAACGTCCAACAGGACAGGAAGGTGTAATATGCAAAATAAATGGCTCAGGAAAAGATGCTAAGAATCCTTCCATTTCAACGAGATAACGGCTTAATTTTCAACCCCGACTTGGGAGGCTTCGTAACACCTCTTCCTCAGCGATTTATTGTGCACATTACACCTTAATATTCTATTGTAGGTTACTGAGGCAACTGTGCCGAGATTTAAATTTAAGCCGTAATCTCTCATATAGGAGATTTCGTAACATTTCCTTCTCGGAGAACTATTTTGCACACTTAACCTTAATATCCTCTTGTGTGCGATTGATGCAAACTATGGCGGTATTAGCAAAGTATAAATATCAAACATGCCAACAGAAAGGCCTAATTTGAAAATGAATCGCTAAGGAAAAACTGTTGCGAAGGCCACCATTCCAGCGATATTACGGATTAATTTTCAACTAATTCTGACCATTCCGTAACACTTCTTCTTAAGCGATTTATTTTGCAGCAAACACCTTAATATTCTCTTCTATGTTACTCTGACTTGCAATTGTGCCGACATTAAACCTCAAGCCGAAATTGCCTTGGAGATTCCGTAGTGTGTCTTCCTCGGCGATTACTTGGCGCATATACCATAAAATCCTCCAGTATGTTATAAATGGAATCTACGTCGATTATAAAAGTGTGAGATAATATGAAAATCAATATTAAAATGTAATATGCAAAATAAATAACCGAGGAAGTGGTACTACGAAATCTCCCATATGAAGGACGATATTTTCAAAACTTGGCGCCGGCCGACAGCCTCTTGCTTTTGTGTTAATCCATTTTTATGCCTCTTCTTTGTGCTCCATCGCTTATCTCTGGGATATGAGCCTTATCAGCGATATCATGGAGCTGTCTTACATTGGCATCTACTAGCAGGCTTCGTAGCACCTCTACCTAAGCCATTTATCCTGTACATTACACATTAACATTCTCCTGTAGGCCATTTGAAGCGTTTGAATACAGACATGGTTTGTGTCAATAACATGCAAAATATTATTGAGGTGTAATGTGCACAATAAATCGCTAAGGAAGAGTAGTTACGAAATATCCACCCTCTCCGAATACCACCCTTAACCCTGTGAATCCAGTGACAACATTTACTCTTTTTATGAGTGAAGAATAAGTCGCCGGGTTGAAGGGGTTAAGGGATTATATTAGCGCGTACACAGCCAAGCAGAAAACACGCCCAGGATTTGAAAATGAAACGTGAGGACGATATGGGGATTAGCTTTATAAATCCTTCGCGTGTGTGTGTGTGTGTGTGTGTGTGTGTGTGTGTGTGTGTGTGTGTGTGTGTGTGTGTGAGGATAAGTGAGTGCGTGCGTGAGTGCGTGTTCAATCCTATTCATCGAGTGGCCAAGAATTTAGTGCAAAAATTCGCTAATTGGAAGTTGATTGTCGGCCCAAAACATAATTATACAGCGGCCGAGCAAAGGACAAATCCCATCCAATGTAACATAAATCAGCTAAAATTACGGCCGAACGATAACATCAAAACACGCGCCAGATTACTGTGAACTGCCGTGATCTGGGTGGCTGGTGTTCTGGCCGTTATGTACCATCTCAGTTCACGTCGGTATTTTTGTGTCAGACGCGGAAAATAGCGGAGAAAAAGGGAACGGGAGGGAATGAGGGAGGAGAGAAGGAGAGGGGAGGAAAGGCGATGGAAGGGGGAAAGGGAAGAGGAAAGAGACAAGGAGAGGAGAGGAAAGGGAGAAGTGAAAGGGGGGCGTGGGAGGAGGGAGCAGTGAGGTAGGGAGGATGACGGGCAGAAAGGAAAGAGGGAAAAGGAGGAGAGGGGGAGGAGGAGGAGAGGGGGGAGGGGGAGGAGGAGGAAAGGGAAGGAGGGAGAGAAGGGACGGAGGAGGGATCCTGAGGGTCCAGGAGCCGGCGATAAAGTTGGGAAGTGAAGAGACAGGAAAGACGAGAAGAGTGTGTGTGTGTGTGTGTGTGTGTGTGTGTGTGTGTGTGTAAATGAAGGGCACCACTTGGGAGAGGGGGAGGGAAGGTGGAGGAGGACTGGAGGAGGGCCATCCATAACAGTACATACAGTCAGAGGCAGAAGCTGCGTACCACTGTACTGAGTGTACTTGGCTGTAATACAACCCACATATAATTAACAGCTTTAGAAGAATGTGCCAGGCAGCAACGTATCTGTCAGGCAGCAACACACAGCAAGCAAATCTGAGACAAAGATGTGTTCACACACACACACACACACACACACACACACACACACACACAAACACACACACACACACACACCTCTGTAGTGTAGGTTATCTCCCTCAATAAACCAATGTAGGACGTTTCAGCCACGGACGTTTGGGCCATACATGGACCACCAACCTAGGACGTCTGGAAGTGTGAAGTGTTGTGAACCTAACCTAACCTAGCCTAACCCAACCTAACCTAACCTAACCTAGCCTAACCTAACCTAGCCTAACCTTGCCTAACCTAACCTAACCTTACCTAACCTAACCTAACCCAACCTAACCTAACCCAACCTAACCTAACCCAACCTAACCTAACCTAACTTAACCCAACCTAACCTAACCTAACCTAACCCAACCTAACCTAACCCAACCTAACTTAACCCAACCTAACCTAACCTAACCCAACCTAACCTAACTTAACCCAACCTAACCTAACCCAACCCAACTAACCCAACCCAACCTAACCTAACCCAACCTAACTTAACCCAACCTAACCTAACCTAACCCAACCTAACCTAACCTAACCCAACCCAACCTAACCTAACCCAACCTATGTCCCACCTGCCGTGCCAGGACGTGCTGGGGTGGTGGGCCGTGGCTCAAACGTCCGTGGGCCAAATATAATACAGAATGGAGGCAGCAGGAATACACCCAACCAATGCACCATCATACACAACGGTATATGCTATTTTGCCTAAGCTGCAGTCTCCACTAAGAAGATATTTACACAAGAAAATAATTACACTAGAAAAAATAAAATGACCACACACACACACACACACACACACACACAAAACGTTCTCGCTTGCCATCTGGTAGACGGGAGTTCGCGCCTCGCTCAGGTTGCGAAAAAGTTTCACTGACGAAGTGGGTGGTTACTGTCCCCCTCGAGCAAGGGGATGGGTGTGTGCGTGTGTCAAGGTCACAGCCTTGCCCTTAGATCGGACTATATGAGCTCTCAGCTCCCTTCCGGGAGGGTAAAAGCTGACGATCACGACCATCAAGTGATCATGACAGACCCGGTGAATTACACACACACACACACACACACACACACATACAAGAATAACTGCCATGAAGTATGTTAATGAAAAGCTCAGGATCCATGTGATGGTGGTGGTTGTGATGGTGGTGGTTGTGATGGTGGTGGTGGTGATGATGGTTGGGTGGTGGTGGATGCGTGGTGGAGGTGGTTGGCTGGTGGTGGTGGTAGTGGTAATGATGGTTGGGTGGTGGTGGTGGATGCGCGGTGGTGGTGATGGCGGTTGGGTGGTGGTGGTGGTGGTTGGGTGGTGTGGTTGGGTGGTGTGGTGGTGATTGATGGGTGGCGGTGGTGGTGGTAATGGTGGTTGGGTGGTGTGGTGGTGGTGGCAATGGTGGTGGTGGTGGTGGCTGTGGATGGATGGTGATGAATGGGTGGTGGTGGTGGTGGTTAGGTGATTCACTGGTAATGGTGGTGGGTGCCCCGCCTGCAGCAGGAAGGGGGGTATTAGGCACATGATACGGTAACACGATGTTAAAGTGCTGGACAAGTGATGTATTGCCAGTGTCTTCAAGTCTTGTTGGATCTGTATGAAATTAGCGGCAACATGACAACATTTTGCTTCTATGAAAGGCACATCAATACAATGGTGGTGGTGGTAAAGGTTGTTGGGTGATGGTGGTAATGGTGGTAATGGTGGTGGTCGTTGGGTGATGGTGCTGGTATTGACCAAAACAATGGCACTGCGTCAGGTTCACGCAGCCACACCTCACGCCTCACATTCGTCTTTCTCTCACCTGCCATATTGAGACCAGCACAGGCTTGCTATTTTCACACGCCTTACCCGTTCATTTGTGCTGCTAGACACACGCTGCCTCGTTCTGGCAGCTGGCTGTTGTCTCACACCGCTGATGTGGCCCATAGTCTTGTGTAAGTGCACCACAAGTTGGTACATTGACAAAAATACACCAACAAAATACAACACCGGTAACTTCCTTGCCTGCGCCTGCCCTCCTGGTCGGCTGTTGCATTGTGGGTAGTGTAGTGACGTCACACAGCCAATCAGATGTCATCTCTTTCCGGCGTCAGGCCCCGCAGCCAATCACCGCAAATGTACGTACTGTATAACATCTTTCACTCGTGCCTCACGGATAAATTTGTACGAATTAGTAGTAAACATCTAACTGTACATTAACGCTGCATTAATATACGATGTTGGTGATGTATACAAGGCAATATAAGGTCACTATCGTTTTCCCGTACAATGTGGGAAAATGTTTCGGACAATTTTATTCAACTCAGAAAAGTTGTCGTTTATGCCAGCGCTGATTAAGGCCGTAGCTAAAAAGACAAGTTAGGGAAATGTTAAGCTGAATTAAGTCGTTAAACAGTTTCAAGAATAAATTGGATAATACGTCACCTGAATGAAGTGGTTTAGGGCAGACTAAGATTATACCGTATCCATACATCGCTTTTCTAATATTTCTTCATACTACCATGCATGTGAGTGAGGTGGAGGGGGGGAGAGGGAGGGGGAGGCCAAGGATGAGATGGAGGGATTATGAGAGAGGCGTGTGTGAGCTGGGAGCAGGGCAGTGAAATGGCTGGGGACAGGGCGACATGGAGGAGATTTGTTTGTGGCCACCCCTTACGGGATTGAGGCGTCTGGTAACAGATAGACAAACAGACAGATAGATAGATAGAGAATGTACCAGCCAAAGCTTGCCATCACTGAACAAACGAACGTACTTTCTCATCAGAGGTTAGTGGTGTGGGTGGGATTGCATGCTGCTTGTAGAGGCTTATAAAGGTGTAATGTGTACGGGTAGACCACTAAGGAAGAAGTGTTACGAAGGCAACGATAATTTACAACTGGCGATATACAGTGCAAACCCCCATCACTACTAGGGCGTGTGTCAGATGGTTTAGTTTTGCCGCTGTGTATTCGTTACACCTGGGGAAGATGCTTGTGTGTATGTCCGTAGTGTAGGTCTGAAATGAAAAAAAACACACACACAATTTCCAACTAGACTAGTGCTCTTAATTCACCCTGATGCTTGACCACCTCATCCACCCATGCCTTCCCCACCCCTACCTCACCCACCCATGCCTTCCCCACCCCTACCTCACCCACCCATGCCTTCCCCACCCCTACCTCACCCACCCATGCCTCCCCCACCCCTACCTCACCCACCCATGCCTTCCCCACCCCTACCTCACCCACCCATGCCTTCCCCACCCCTACCTCACCCACCCATGCCTCCCCCACCCCTACCTCACTCATTGTTCTCTCTTTCCTACCTCCACTTCACAACCCGTCCTGTCAGACTCCCCCTGCCTGATCCAGTCCTGCCTTACTCAACCCCACCTGACATCCAACCCAGCCCTGCCTCTTGTTTTTTTTTTTTTTTTTTTTTAATGCGAGGAAGAAGGAACCAAAGGCCATGAGCCCGCAGTAACAGTTCCCTCCAAGAGAAAAACAAAATACAATAGAGAGCCAAATTCAAGATCCAATCATTTTGAGATGCCTGGACACACTGCGTTTGAAAGACTGGAGATCATAGGCAGCAGGAAATACAGACAGAGGGAGACAGTTCCAGAGCTGACCTGTTGCATAAATGAAGGACTGGGAGTAACGGTTAACTCTTGCATTAGAGAGTTGGACAGAAAAGGGATGAGAGTTTGCTGCCAGACGCGGCCGTCGTAGAGGTGGAGGAATGCAAGCAGACAGTTCAGAGGAGCAGTGACCATTAAAGTAGCGATAGAAAAGAGATAAAGATGCAACAGTGCGGCGAAGAGACAGAGGTTGAAAGGAACCAGTAAGAGGAGGAGAGTTAATGAGACGAAAAGCCTTTGACTCCACCCTATTGAGAAGAGCTGTATGTGGGGAGCCTCCCCACACATGAGAGTTGTACCTCCAAGACACTGAGTACTGCCACCCCTGCCGCCTGCACTTCTGTCTCCTCCACTCCTGCCACCCTACCTTTCCCCAAGCCTGCCCTGCCTACCTGCTACCACCAACACCCGTGCCTCTCCTTAACCCTTCTCTGCCTCACATCCCCCTGCCTACCTGCTACACCAACACCCCTGCCTCTCCTTAACCCTTCTCTGCCTCACACCCCCATGCCTACCTGCTACCACCAACACCCCTGCCTCTCCTTAACCCTTCTCTGCCTCACACACCCCTGCCTACCTGCTACCACCAACACCCCTGCCTCTCCTTAATCCTTCTCTGCCTCACACACCCCTGCCTACCTGCTACCACCAACACCCCTGCCTCTCCTTAACCCTTCTCTGCCTCACATCCCCCTGCCTACCTGCTACCACCAACACCCCTGCCTCTCCTTAACCCTTCTCTGCCTCACATCCCTCTGCCTACCTGCTACCACCAGCACCCCTGCCTCTCCTTAATCCTTCTCTGCCTCACATCCCTCTGCCCACCTGCTACAACCAACACCCCTGCCTCTCCTTAACCCTTCTCTGCCTCACATCCCCCTGCCTACCTGCTACCACCAGCACCCCTGCCTCTCCTTAATCCTTCTCTGCCTCACATCCCCCTGCCTACCTGCTACCACCAGCACCCCTGCCTCTCCTTAATCCTTCTCTGCCTCACATCCCCCTGCCTACCTGCTACCACCAGCACCCGTGCCTCTCCTTAACCCTTCTCTGCCTCACACCCCCCTGCCTCACCTACCCCCACCACCCTGACGCCTCCAGTCTGCACAGTCAAGGTGCCGGGGTTCTGTCAACAACTACAATACCTACACAAGAAGCCAACTCAATGTACCCCTTCAGCCCGATAGTGTATTTCAGGCTGATTAACGCCCAATGGTTTTATTTAGACAAAGATGGTCTTGCAGGGGGGGAGAGGGAGGGGGAAGCCAAGGATGAGATGGAGGGATGTAATGGAGAGGTATACGAGAGAGGGGGGTGTGAGCTGAGAGCAGGACAGTGAAATGGAGAGGGACAGGGCGACATGGAGGCGATTTGTTTGTGGCCACTCCTTAAGGGATTGAGGCGACTGGCAATAGACAGATAAACAGATAGATAGACTGCTAGAAATTCGCCAGTACAATCAAAATACAAGTCGCCTGACATACAAAAGCTAACACTCAGTTTGGAAGACTCTGCACTGGAGAAATTACTTACAGCCTACATGTGTGTGTGTGTGTGTGTGTGTGTGTGTGTGTGTGTGTGTGTGTGTGTGTGCTTAGCCTGGGTACTGCCTCTCTTGCCTGTGTGTGGGTTTGTCTGTTAGTTAGCTCTTAGGCAGCAGGTAGGGGGGGGGGTGTTCACATGTACGTTTTCTACACACTTACTGCCCACCTTCCCTTCCTCTACACACCATCCCTCCTTTTGCCTTTCCTCTAAATAACTGCCCGTCTTTTCCACATCCTTCTTCCCGTCACATCCTTTCCATGCACATCTTTATATCCCTTACACATCCTCCTTTCCCTTCACATCCTGCCAGTCTCAATATTATAGCAATATTTATCGACAACTTCTCCTCACCAGCATAATTTTTTTTCCCTAGTCCACACGATTTTATGTTGCTTCTCTCTCTCTCTCTCTCTCTCTCTCTCTCTCTCTCTCTCTCAAGCTAAGGAATTAAGGACACACTGCATCAAACTTCCTCGATTAGAAAGGTCTCCCCAGAGCTAAATAAACTGAGAAATACATTATCGGGCTGAAGGGGTAAAAATGCTATCAACTCATTATTATTATTATTATTATTATTATTATTATTATTATTGAGTGTGGTAGGGAAGGTATAAGGAAGAATTATTATAAAGTAAGAGAGATATCAGAAGTCCTAGTGAGTGATGAACAGGGTGGCTTTAGGAGTGGTAAAGGATGTGTGGATCAAATATTTGCAGTGAAACAGATAGTGGAGAAGGCTTGTGAGAAGGACCATAAGGTGTTTATGGCATTCATGGATCTGGAAAAAGCATACGACAAAGTAGACTGAGAAGGATTGTGGAAAGTTTTGCGCATGTACGGTGTAGATGGTAAGCTGCTAGGTGCCGTCAAGAGTTTTTATGGTGGTAGTGAAGCATGTGTCAGGGTTAATGGGCAACTAAGTGAATGGTTCACAATCGCTGTGGGCGTGAGACAAGGTTGTGTGATGTCCCCATGGTTGTTCAATATATATATATGGATGGGGTGATGAGAGAAGTAAAAACACGAGAGAGAGGGATGGTGTTGGTAATGAATGGTGATGGAAGGAATATCTCAAATTTGTTGTATGCTGATGATGCAGTACTGCTTGTAAATACCGGACAAGAACTCGGTAGGCAAGTGCAGAGTCTTGCTGATGTCTGTGTGCGTCGTGCCTTGAGAGTAAATGTAGAAAACAGTAATGTGATGGTTATTGAGAGAGAAGGTGACTCCCAGTGCGATGTTACAGTGAAAGGAGTGAGACTGGACCTGATGAGAGAGTTCAAATACCTGGGTACAGTGATAGAAAATAGAGGAAAATATGCAAAAGATGTTGAAACTAGAGTGACAAGACAGGAAGGTAGCTGGTGCAATGAAGGCCTTAATGAGAAACAGAGGCTAGAGTATTGCAGCTGCACGAGGCTTAGGCTACATGGAATGTTAGTGCCAACTTTAACATATGGATGTGAGACTATGGTGTGGCATGAAAATGAAAAGTCAGGAGTAAGAGCAGTGGAGATGGGACTGCTGAGGAATGTATGTGGAGTACAGAGGGTGGATAGGATACGAAATAATGTGATTCGTGAAAGATGTGGAGTGAGGAAGTCGGTGGACACTAGAATCGAAGAGAGTGTACTGAGATGGTATGGTTGTGTGGAGAGAATGGATAACAATAGAGTGGTGAAAAAGGTATAGCTGCGCGAACTGGAAGGAGGGAGGAGGCGAGGTAGGCCAAGGAGAAGGTGGAGAGATATGGTGGATGAATGTGTCGGGAAGAGAGGTTTGAAAGTCGGTGAGGCTAGGGAACTGACAAGAGATCGAGCTGGCTGGATGAATGTTGTGAGGAGAAGTGCATGATCAGGGATTTGGCACCCCTTTTTAACGTGACAGTGTCCGGATTGACTCTATCGGATACGTTTATGAGAAGCTACAGAACGTGGTGAATGTCTTGGGGGTATCAGATAGAGCCAGGATTCCGGGGGTTTGATTGGTAAATGAATGGAAACGTGGCCCATTGGACTGGGCAAATCTGGGCTGTCTGGACGTTGCTACTCCTCACCCTGCCCTAGGGTGGGAAAGGAGGTCCGGATGATGATGATGAATGAGAATACCACCACCACTACTCTCTCTCTCTCTCTCTCTCTCTCTCTCTCTCTCTCTCTCTCTCCCTCTGTGTGTGTGTGTGTGTGTGTGTGTGTGTGTGTGTGTGTGTGTGTGTGTGTGTCACTGGGAAGGCCGGCAATATCCCCAGTACTGCCCTACTCACCAAGGTCATGTTTGTTGCTGCCTGATGTGCTGCTTAATGTGTGTGTGTGCAGACGTACCTATACCTAAATACTACTACTACTACTACTACTACTACTACCTTATATGCTTAACCTATATTCACTGTCCTTCCTTCCTTCCTTCTTTCCTTCCCTCCTTCCTTCCTTCTCTCCCTCCTTCCTACCCTTCTCCCTGTCGTGCTTGTGAGAATTTTCTTTTCAATGTTTCCCTCTCTCCTTTCCCTCCCTCCTTCTTTCCTTCCTTCCTTCCTTCTATCCTTCCTTCCTTCCTTCCTTCCCTCCCTCCTTCCTTCCTTCCTTCCTTCCTGTTATGCTGGTCAAATATATAAATTACCGTTGTACTTCTAAATACGTTTTTAAATTCAAGAACAGATTTCAATTCAAAAGTAAAATCCGTTTGTGTTTACCGTTGGCATATGGACGGCGTATGATCTGTAAACAAAGGCTGTGTGTGTGTGTGTGTGTGTGTGTGTGTGTGTGTGTGTGTGTGTGTGCAAATGAGTCTGGAACTATATCAACAACAATGACTGCAACAATAACAACAACAACAACTACTACTACTACTATTACTACTACAACTCTCACCACTACTTCTACTAGAAAAACAACAACTACTACTACTACTACCACCATCACCCCCTTCAGTGTCACTAGTAACCAAGGAGATTAATTCCTACCTGATAGTGGGGTTTAGGCGGTGGCCGTGTAGGTAGAGGGGTTGTCTGCTGTGCCAATGGACCCGGGTTCGAATCTAGGCTGAGGCAGGGAACAATATAATTAGAATTTCATTAAAAGCAGATTTGCCATAACAATCTATTCTATCTCCAGACGCCCTAATCCCATAAGGGGTGGCCACAAACAAATCGCCTTCATGTCGCCCTGTCCCCCGCCATTTCACTGTCCTGCTCCCAGC
>NC_137019.1:38667444-38669944 GCF_032717465.1 Coenobita brevimanus
AGTAGTAGTAGTAGTAGTAGCAGTAGTAGTAGCCCTGGGTTCATGTGAAGTGTGACCTCAGTGGACTGCAGGCTGAAGTTACCCTCTCCCCTTCTGCTGCAGTCTGCCATCGTCCTTTCGGGGGATAGGGAGGGAGTTGAGGGACGTGTGCATAACAGGGCAGCTCCACCAGCCAGTTATATCAGTGCCACCACGTGAAGGCGCCCCTATCGCCTCTGGGTACTGGCAAAACGTGTTCTCTCACAGTCACTCACGCAATGCAATGTTTTCCTTCCTGCTGAGTGTGGAAAACGTTTCTCTGCTGGCCAGACCAGTTTAACAAGCCTTCCATAATTCCAGCAATAATAATAATAATAATAATAATAATAATAATAATACTGCTACAGGTACTACTACAACTCATAATAATATAAATAAAAATAATATTAATAATACTGTTACCGGTACTACTACAACAACAACAACTAATAAAATAATAATAATAATAATAATAATAATAATAATAATAATAATAATAATAATCTATCCATCCATCCATCCATCTATCATCCAATCCTACATTGCCCCATGAGGAGCGTAGGAGCCCGGGGCTAGGCAAGTTGGTCTTGACATTTAAGATGAGAGTGACCAGCCTCACGCATCCCTGAGTGGCATTACGTGAGCAATAAACCTCAACCACCCCTTGGATATAAACCCGCACAGGCTCAATCCAATTAGAGCACCTGTAATTACCCACTAGACCACCAGACGTCATAATTTGGTTATATGGTTACCACCCAGCGTAGTAAATGGTTTCCTAGCGTAGGCCTACAGGAAACCATTTGGCTTGTCACTCAGTGTAGTCACCCACAGGCAGAAGGAAAAGAATGAAGGAAAGAAAGACAGAAGAGGGAGTGTAAAGTCACCCGTAGGCAGAAGGAAGAGGAAAGAATGAAGGAAAAACAAAGACAGAAGAGGGAGTGTAAAGTCACCCGTAGGCAGAAGGAAGAGGAAAGAATGAAGGAAAAACAAAGACAGAAGAGGGAGTGTAAAGTCCCCCACAGGCAGAAGAAAGAGGAAAAAAATGAAGGAAAGAAAGAGAGAAAATAACAGCAGAGGAAGGATGGAAGAAAGGAAAATAATAATACAATCAACGCTACCGGTACACACTGCGCCAAACGTTTGGACACTTAGCAAGGCTTCTGCAATTATCATTATTATTATTATTATTATTATTATTATTATCATTTTCTCGTTCGGTCTGAGTGGCACCGAAAAAATATATACGGTATATATAAAAAAAATAAACCGTTTTACTTTTTCAAAATCACAAATATCATCAAAGAATTATCAATACTTTAAAATACAACTCAAAATTCTTTAACTCGTTTAATATATTCAAAATTTTTATATTCCGCCTGAGCCGAACCAAAACGTTGGGGTGAGTCGTCAGCAGGAAATTCCCCGGGAGAGACAGACGAGAGAGCGGGGTGAGGAGAGGACCTTCCCTTGTTCACCCCGGCCAGCCACACTACCACACCACACCACCACACCACACCACACTACCATTCCACATCACTACCACACACCATACCACACACCACACAACACACCACACCACACCACACCACACGCCGCACTATAACCACACGTCACACACTACTCCACACCACATCACACCACACCACACCACACACTGCAACACCACACGACACTACACGCACACGGCACTATATGCACACAGCACTCTATGCACACACCACACCACAACACCAGACCACACTACCACACACCACACCACCATATCACACAATACCACACTACCACACCACACCACACCACATCACCATATCACACAATACCACACCACACCACACCACACCACACCACACCACACCGCACCACACCACACCACACCACACCACACCACACCACACAATACCACACCACACCACACCACACAATACCACACCACACCACACCACACCACACCACCATACCACACAATACCACACCGCACCACACCACACCACACCACACCACCATACCACACAATACCACACCACACCACACCGCACCACACTACACCACATTCAGTTTTATTCGCCTTTGGAAGCGTTAGTAAGACTCTATGTAACTCCTTCAGTTTCAAAAATCTATCTGTCTATCTATCTATCTACCCATGTCTGTCTATCTATCTGTCTATCTACTTACCTTTCCATCTCTCCAACTGCCTCTCTGCCTATCTACCTATTATGTCTATCTATCTATCCATGTCTGTCTGTCTGTCTGTCTGTCTATCTATCTTCCTATCTAAATATCTATCCATCTCTTTCTCTCCTTATCGATCTCTTTGTCTATCTATCTATCAACCTATAACTATATTGTCTATCTATCTATCCAACTCTCCATCTGTCTGTCTGTCTGTCTCTCTCTCTCTCTCTCTCTCTCTCTCTCTCTCTCTCTCTCTCTCTATCTATCTATCTATCTATCTATCTATCTGTCTATCTAAACAATAAAT
>NC_137019.1:38674944-38679386 GCF_032717465.1 Coenobita brevimanus
TTCCTTCTGCCTGTGGGTGACTCTACACTGAGTGACAAGCCAAATGGCTTCCAGTACATCAGGAAACCATTTACTACGCTGGGTGGTAACCATATAACCAAATTTTGGCGCCTGGTGGTTTAGTGGGTAATTATTGCACTCCAATCGGATTGAGCCGGAGAAGGTTTATATCCAAGGGATGGTTGGGGTTTATTGCTCACGTAATGCCACTCAGGGATGAGTGAGGCTGGTCACTCTCATCTTAAATGTCGGGACCAACTCCCTAGCCCCGGGCTCCTACGCTCCTCATGGGGCAACGTAGGATTGGATGATGGATGGATGGATGGTAAGTGTAGGGGTCAGGTGTACATGTAATACTGGCAGTGTAAGTGTAGGGGTGTACATGTAATACTGGCAGTGTAAGTGTAGGGGTGTACATGTAATACTGGCAGTGTAAGTGTAGGGGTGTACATGTAATACTGGCAGTGTAAGTGTAGGGGTGTACATGTAATACTGGCAGTGTAAGTGTAGGGGTCAGGTGTACATGTAATACTGGCAGTGTAAGTGTAGGGGTGTACATGTAATACTGGCAGTGTAAGTGTAGGGGTGTACATGTAATACTGGCAGTGTAAGTGTAGGGGTCAGGTGTACATGTAATACTGGCAGTGTAAGTGTAGGGGTCAGGTGTACATGTAATACTGGCAGTGTAAGTGTAGGGGTGTACATGTAATACTGGCAGTGTAAGTGTAGGGGTGTACATGTAATACTGGTAGTGTAAGTGTAGGGGTCAGGTGTACATGTAATACTGGCAGTGTAAGTGTAGGGGTCAGGTGTACATGTAATACTGGCAGTGTAAGTGTAGGGGTGTACATGTAATACTGGAAGTGTAAGTGTAGGGGTCAGGTGTACATGTAATACTGGCAGTGTAAGTGTAGGGGTGTACATGTAATACTGGCAGTGTAAGTGTAGGGGTCAGGTGTACATGTAAAACTGGCAGTGTAAGTGTAGGGGTGTACATGTAATACTGGCAGTGTAAGTGTAGTGGTGTACATGTAATACTGGCAGTGTAAGTGTAGGGGTGTACATGTAATACTGGCAGTGTAAGTGTAGGGGTCAGGTGTACATGTAATACTGGCAGTGTACGTGTAGGGGTGTACATGTAATACTGGCAGTGTAAGTGTAGGAGTGTACATGTAATACTGGCAGTGTAAGTGTAGGGGTGTACATGTAATACTGGCAGTGTAAGTGTAGGGGTGTACATGTAATACTGGCAGTGTAAGTGTAGGGGTCAGGTGTACATGTAATACTGGCAGTGTAAGTGTAGGGGTCAGGTGTACATGTAATACTGGCAGTGTAAGTGTAGGGGTGTACATGTAATACTGGCAGTGTAAGTGTAGGGGTGTACATGTAATACTGGCAGTGTAAGTGTAGGGGTCAGGTGTACATGTAATACTGGCAGTGTAAGTGTAGGGGTCAGGTGTACATGTAATACTGGCAGTGTAAGTGTAGGGGTGTACATGTAATACTGGCAGTGTAAGTGTAGGGGTCAGGTGTACATGTAATACTGGCAGTGTAAGTGTAGGGGTCAGGTGTACATGTAATACTGGCAGTGTAAGTGTTGGGGTCAGGTGTACATGTAATACTGGCAGTGTAAGTGTAGGGGTGTACATGTAATACTGGCAGTGTAAGTGTAGGGGTGTACATGTAATACTGGCAGTGTAAGTGTAGGGGTGTACATGTAATACTGGCAGTGTAAGTGTAGGGGTGTACATGTAATACTGGCAGTGTAAGTGTAGGGGTCAGGTGTACATGTAATACTGGCAGTGTAAGTGTAGGGGTCAGGTGTACATGTAATACTGGCAGTGTAAGTGTAGGGGTCAGGTGTACACATGTGTATTCCAAACTTTTCCTTGTCATTCCCCAAATCAACACGGAACTATCTGATGCCCCCCCCCCTGCCATCCAACTACTACTACTACTACTACTACTACTACTAAAACTACTACTACTACCACCACTACTACTACTACTACTGCCACTACTACTACTACTACTACTACTATTACTACGACTACCACCACTACTACTACTACCACTACTATTACTGTACTACTACCACCAGTACTACTACTACATTCTTAGCCTCTTTCCAAACACCTTCTTCCTACACTTTCCACTCTCTCTCTCTCTCTCTCTCTCTCTCCCTCTCTCTCTCTCCCTCCCTCCCTGCATCTGCATCACCCTTGTAGGTCACTGGTGTTCTGTCGGTCACCACCAATTCATTCTCTCTCTCTCTCTCTCCCTCTCTCTCTCTCCCTCCCTCCCTGCATCTGCATCACCCTTGTAGGTCACTGGTGTTCTGTCGGTCACCACCAATTCATTCTCTCTCTCTCTCTCTCTCTCTCTCTCTCCCTCCCTCCCTGCATCTGCATCACCCTTGTAGGTCACTGGTGTTCTGTCGGTCACCACCAATTCATTCTCTCTCTCTCTCTCTCTCCCTCTCTCTCTCTCCCTCCCTCCCTGCATCTGCATCACCCTTGTAGGTCACTGGTGTTCTGTCGGTCACCACCAATTCATTCTCTCTCTCTCTCTCTCTCTCTCTCTCTCCCTCCCTCCCTGCATCTGCATCACCCTTGTAGGTCACTGGTGTTCTGTCGGTCACCACCAATTCATTCTCTCTCTCTCTCTCTCCCTCTCTCTCTCTCTCCTCCTCCCTGCATCTGCGAGTGATTTCACCCTCGATAATCTGGAAGCTGATCTGAGGTGGCAGTAAGGGTGAAGAGATGACAGTATTTGTGTATGGTATCGTGTGCTGGGTGTTGTTTTGATGTTCCTTGGTGTGGGTGGATGTGCTGCCATGTAATATAGTGTATGTTGTGGGTTCGTGGAGGCTGCAGCAAGAAACTCCGTGCCTCTCATGTTCAGGTGATCCTGGCTGACTTTGAGGACTTTGGTTTCTTGATGTACATGGTCTGTGGGTGTAGTAGCTGCTGTGCAGCCTGTGACTGACTTTTAGGGCCTTGTTCTGTATGGTCTGTAGAGCGTTGTAGTGTGTTTTGGAGAGGTTAGGAGCCCCAGGCAGGGCTTGCACAGACTATCACTGAATGCATGTATTGTTTGTGTACTGTGGTGGTGGTTTCTTTGTTGTGTCCAAATGTTGTATGGGCAAGTGACCTTCAAGCAGCATTGAGTCTTGGTGTTATTTTATTTTTAATGTTTATGATGTGGTGTTTAAATGACATTGATGTAGGTTACATCAAGGATTTTATGTGTGTGTGTGGTAGGGGAGTGTTGGTCATGAAGAGGAATTGAATGTGACTGTGTTCTGCTGTCCAGTTTGTGAGAAGGGTCACTGTAGATTTGGTTAGCTATTTTAAGCCTGTTTATGGTGAACCATTCGTGTAGTGTGTTGAGGTGGGTTGGACATGTGTGCAGCTGTGTTTATGTTTTGGTGCGTACATGTAAGTGTTATATCATCTGCATAGGAAGCTGTGTGTATCTGTGGTGTGTAGGGGTGTGGGTATGTCACGTATGTATAGGTTAAAGAATGTAGGGGACAAAATACTTTCTGATGTTAGAAGACTGACTCATGAATGTTATGTGTGCACATCTGCCTGCTAAGTTGTTTGCCAGCCATCTCTTTGTGTTATTGTGCATGTTTTTGTTATTTTGTTTAAGGAGGTTGTGGCAGGGGATGGCATCAAAAGCTTTGTTAATGTTCAGTGTGATTAGGAGTGTTCTGTGTGGTGGCCTAGTTGAATTCGATGCCATCTAAAACTCTCTGTGTAAGGTTTGTAAGAAGGGTGTTTGTGGGAGTGAAGTGGCCTAAAGCCATGTTGTGGTTGGGCTAGGGGAATGTGAGGTGTCACTAGTTGTAGTACCAGTCGTTCAGTGACTTTTAGAGAGTGCAGAGGAGTGCAGATGGGGCGGTGTGAGGAGGGTAAATGTGGGGTCTTTGTTGGGTTTAAGGATAGTGATGTTAATGCCATGCTTTCAGATGTTGGGTATTATGTTGTGTGAGTAGCTGTAGTTTGATATGTTGGTGAGTGCTTGTATGCCTTGTGGTCCAAGGTGTTTAAGGTGAATGTCGTTTATGTTGTCTGGTCCACAGGTAGATGAGTGCTTAAGGTTGTTAATGATGTGCTTCGTCTGGTTGTAAGTGAAAGGTGCGTAGTCTGGGTCTGTGGGGAACTGTCCCTTATGTCGGATGATACGTCACTGTCTTCGTGGGATGGGGGTTTAGATGGCTGACTTGTGAAAAGTGATTGATGAGAGTGTTTGCTTGTTATTGTTTACCACTTGAGGGTATGGTGTCTGTTGTTGTGATGGTGCATGTGATTGTGTGATGTTGCTGTTGGAAAGTGGGGATGCTGTTTTTAGTGTTTTGTAGAATTTGCTGATGTTTGTTTTGTGGTCGTGTTTGGAGGTAATTTTTCCAGTTTAGTGTTTGCTGTTCTGATATT